>NW_026262818.1:675000-930000 GCF_025434085.1 Hippocampus zosterae
TCCAAAACTATTAACCCCGGCCAAGAGGCCTCTTCTCCGGCCACACCCGGCCACCGGGACGGCCCGCACCCCGCCATTGAGACTGCACGGGGATTATTATTTTTTTTAACTCGGCCGCCGGGCCGGGGCGGGCTTCGCCCCCGGTACCTCCAGCCGCTACTATTTCCGCAGGCCGCGTTCCAAAACTATTAACCCCGGCCAAGAGGCCTCTTCTATGGCCACACCCGGCCGCCGGGCCGGCCCGCACCCCGCCATTGAGACTGCACGGGGATTTTTTTTTTTTTTAACTGGGCCGCCGGGCCGGGGCGGGCTTCGCCCCCGGTACCTCCAGCCGCTACTATTTCCGCGGGCCGCGTTCCAACACTATTCACCCCGGGCAAGAGGCCTCTTCTCCGGCCACACCCGGCCGCCGGGCCGGCCCGCACCCCGCCATTGAGACTGCACGGGGATTATTATTTTTTTTAACTCGGCCGCCGGGCCGGGGCGGGCTTCGCCCCCGGTACCTCCAGCCGCTACTATTTCCGCGGGCCGCGTTCCAACACTATTCACCCCGGGCAAGAGGCCTCTTCTCCGGCCACACCCGGCCGCCGAGCCGGCCCGCACCCCGCCATTGAGACTGCACGGGGATTATTATTTTTTTTAACTCGGCCGCCGGGCCGGGGCGGGCTTCGCCCCCGGTACCTCCAGCCGCTACTATTTCCGCGGGCCGCGTTCCAAAACTATTAACCCCGGCCAAGAGGCCTCTTCTCCGGCCACACCCGGCCACCGGGACGGCCCGCACCCCGCCATTGAGACTGCACGGGGATTTTTTTTTTTTTTAACTCGGCCGCCGGGCCGGGGCGGGCTTCGCCCCCGGTACCTCCAGCCGCTACTATTTCCGCGGGCCGCGTTCCAAAACTATTAACCCCGGCCAAGAGGCCTCTTCTCCGGCCACACCCGGCCGCCGGGCCGGCCCGCACCCCGCCATTGAGACTGCACGGGGATTTTTTTTTTTTTAACTGGGCCGCCGGGCCGGGGCGGGCTTCGCCCCCGGTACCTCCAGCCGCTACTATTTCCGCGGGCCGCGTTCCAACACTATTCACCACGGGCAAGAGGCCTCTTCTCCGGCCACACCCGGCCGCCGGGCCGGGCCGCACCCCGCCATTGAGACTGCACGGGGATTATTATTTTTTTTAACTCGGCCGCCGGGCCGGGGCGGGCTTCGCCCCCGGTACCTCCAGCCGCTACTATTTCCGCGGGCCGCGTTCCAAAACTATTAACCCCGGCCAAGAGGCCTCTTCTCCGGCCACACCCGGCCACCGGGACGGCCCGCACCCCGCCATTGAGACTGCACGGGGATTATTTTTTTTTTTAACTCGGCCGCCGGGCCGGGGCGGGCTTCGCCCCCGGTACCTCCAGCCGCTACTATTTCCGCGGGCCGCGTTCCAAAACTATTAACCCCGGCCAAGAGGCCTCTTCTCCGGCCACACCCGGCCGCCGGGCAGGCCCGCACCCCGCCATTGAGACTGCACGGGGATTTTTTTTTTTTTTAACTGGGCCGCCGGGCCGGGGCGGGCTTCGCCCCCGGTACCTCCAGCCGCTACTATTTCCGCGGGCCGCATTCCAAAACTATTAACCCCGGCCAAGAGGCCTCTTCTCCGGCCACACCCGGCCGCCGGGCCGGCCCGCACCCCGCCATTGAGACTGAACGGGGATTATTATTTTTTTTAACTCGGCCGCCGGGCCGGGGCGGGCTTCGCCCCCGGTACCTCCAGCCGCTACTATTTCCGCAGGCCGCGTTCCAACACTATTCACCCCGGGCAAGAGGCCTCTTCTCCGGCCACACCCGGCCGCCGGGCCGGCCCGCACCCCGCCATTGAGACTGCACGGGGATTATTTTTTTTTTAACTCGGCCGCCGGGCCGGGGCGGGCTTCGCCCCCGGTACCTCCAGCCGCTACTATTTCCGCGGGCCGCGTTCCAAAACTATTAACCCCGGCCAAGAGGCCTCTTCTCCGGTCACACCCGGCCACCGGGCCGGCCCGCACCCCGCCATTGAGACTGAACGGGGATTATTATTTTTTTTAACTCGGCCGCCGGGCCGGGGCCTGCTTCGCCCCCGGTACCTCCAGCCGCTACTATTTCCGCGGGCCGCGTTCCAACACTATTCACCCCGGGCAAGAGGCCTCTTCTCCGGCCACACCCGGCCGCCGGGCCGGCCCGCACCCCGCCATTGAGACTGCACGGGGATTTTTTTTTTTTTTAACTCGGCCGCCGGGCCGGGGCGGGCTTCGCCCCCGGTACCTCCAGCCGCTACTATTTCCGCGGGCCGCGTTCCAACACTATTAACCCCGGGCAAGAGGCCTCTTCCCCGGCCACACCCGGCCGCCGGGCCGGCCCGCACCCCGCCATTGAGACTGCACGGGGATTTTTTTTTTTTTAACTCGGCCGCCGGGCCGGGGCGGGCTTCGCCCCCGGTACCTCCAGCCGCTACTATTTCCGCAGGGCGCGTTCCAACACTATTCACCCCGGGCAAGAGGCCTCTTCTCCGGCCACACCCGGCCGCCGGGCCGGCCCGCACCCCGCCATTGAGACTGCACGGGGATTATTTTTTTTTTTAACTCGGCCGCCGGGCCGGGGCGGGCTTCGCCCCCGGTACCTCCAGCCGCTACTATTTCCGCGGGCCGCGTTCCAAAACTATTAACCCCGGCCAAGAGGCCTCTTCTCCGGCCACACCCGGCCACCGGGACGGCCCGCACCCCGCCATTGAGACTGCACGGGGATTATTATTTTTTTTAACTCGGCCGCCGGGCCGGGGCGGGCTTCGCCCCCGGTACCTCCAGCCGCTACTATTTCCGCGGGCCGTGTTCCAAAACTATTAACCCCGGCCAAGAGGCCTCTTCTCCGGCCACACCCGGCCGCCGGGACGGCCCGCACCCCGCCATTGAGACTGCACGGGGATTTTTTTTTTTTAACTGGGCCGCCGGGCCGGGGCGGGCTTCGCCCCCGGTACCTCCAGCCGCTACTATTTCCGCGGGCCGCGTTCCAAAACTATTAACCCCGGCCAAGAGGCCTCTTCTCCGGCCACACCCGGCCGCCGGGCCGGCCCGCACCCCGCCATTGAGACTGAACGGGGATTATTATTTTTTTTAACTCGGCCGCCGGGCCGGGGCGGGCTTCGCCCCCGGTACCTCCAGCCGCTACTATTTCCGCAGGCCGCGTTCCAAAACTATTAACCCCGGCCAAGAGGCCTCTTCTATGGCCACACCCGGCCGCCGGGCCGGCCCGCACCCCGCCATTGAGACTGCACGGGGATTTTTTTTTTTTTTAACTGGGCCGCCGGGCCGGGGCGGGCTTCGCCCCCGGTACCTCCAGCCGCTACTATTTCCGCGGGCCGCGTTCCAACACTATTCACCCCGGGCAAGAGGCCTCTTCTCCGGCCACACCCGGCCGCCGGGCCGGCCCGCACCCCGCCATTGAGACTGCACGGGGATTATTATTTTTTTTAACTCGGCCGCCGGGCCGGGGCGGGCTTCGCCCCCGGTACCTCCAGCCGCTACTATTTCCGCGGGCCGCGTTCCAAAACTATTAACCCCGGCCAAGAGGCCTCTTCTCCGGCCACACCCGGCCGCCGGGCCGGCCCGCACCCCGCCATTGAGACTGCACGGGGATTTTTTTTTTTTTTAACTCGGCCGCCGGGCCGGGGCGGGCTTCGCCCCCGGTACCTCCAGCCGCTACTATTTCCGCGGGCCGCGTTCCAACACTATTAACCCCGGGCAAGAGGCCTCTTCTCCGGCCACACCCGGCCACCGGGACGGCCCGCACCCCGCCATTGAGACTGCACGGGGATTATTTTTTTTTTTAACTCGGCCGCCGGGCCGGGGCGGGCTTCGCCCCCGGTACCTCCAGCCGCTACTATTTCCGCGGGCCGCGTTCCAAAACTATTAACCCCGGCCAAGAGGCCTCTTCTCCGGCCACACCCGGCCGCCGGGCCGGCCCGCACCCCGCCATTGAGACTGCACGGGGATTATTTTTTTTTTTAACTCGGCCGCCGGGCCGGGGCGGGCTTCGCCCCCGGTACCTCCAGCCGCTACTATTTCCGCGGGCCGCGTTCCAAAACTATTAACCCCGGCCAAGAGGCCTCTTCTCCGGTCACACCCGGCCACCGGGCCGGCCCGCACCCCGCCATTGAGACTGAACGGGGATTATTATTTTTTTTAACTCGGCCGCCGGGCCGGGGCCTGCTTCGCCCCCGGTACCTCCAGCCGCTACTATTTCCGCGGGCCGCGTTCCAACACTATTCACCCCGGGCAAGAGGCCTCTTCTCCGGCCACACCCGGCCGCCGGGCCGGCCCGCACCCCGCCATTGAGACTGCACGGGGATTTTTTTTTTTTTAACTCGGCCGCCGGGCCGGGGCGGGCTTCGCCCCCGGTACCTCCAGCCGCTACTATTTCCGCGGGCCGCGTTCCAACACTATTAACCCCGGGCAAGAGGCCTCTTCCCCGGCCACACCCGGCCGCCGGGCCGGCCCGCACCCCGCCATTGAGACTGCACGGGGATTTTTTTTTTTTTAACTCGGCCGCCGGGCCGGGGCGGGCTTCGCCCCCGGTACCTCCAGCCGCTACTATTTCCGCAGGGCGCGTTCCAACACTATTCACCCCGGGCAAGAGGCCTCTTCTCCGGCCACACCCGGCCGCCGGGCCGGCCCGCACCCCGCCATTGAGACTGCACGGGGATTATTTTTTTTTTTAACTCGGCCGCCGGGCCGGGGCGGGCTTCGCCCCCGGTACCTCCAGACGCTACTATTTCCGCGGGCCGCGTTCCAAAACTATTAACCCCGGCCAAGAGGCCTCTTCTCCGGCCACACCCGGCCACCGGGACGGCCCGCACCCCGCCATTGAGACTGCACGGGGATTATTATTTTTTTTAACTCGGCCGCCGGGCCGGGGCGGGCTTCGCCCCCGGTACCTCCAGCCGCTACTATTTCCGCGGGCCGTGTTCCAAAACTATTAACCCCGGCCAAGAGGCCTCTTCTCCGGCCACACCCGGCCGCCGGGACGGCCCGCACCCCGCCATTGAGACTGAACGGGGATTATTATTTTTTTTAACTCGGCCGCCGGGCCGGGGCGGGCTTCGCCCCCGGTACCTCCAGCCGCTACTATTTCCGCAGGCCGCGTTCCAAAACTATTAACCCCGGCCAAGAGGCCTCTTCTATGGCCACACCCGGCCGCCGGGCCGGCCCGCACCCCGCCATTGAGACTGCACGGGGATTTTTTTTTTTTTTAACTGGGCCGCCGGGCCGGGGCGGGCTTCGCCCCCGGTACCTCCAGCCGCTACTATTTCCGCGGGCCGCGTTCCAACACTATTCACCCCGGGCAAGAGGCCTCTTCTCCGGCCACACCCGGCCGCCGGGCCGGCCCGCACCCCGCCATTGAGACTGCACGGGGATTATTATTTTTTTTAACTCGGCCGCCGGGCCGGGGCGGGCTTCGCCCCCGGTACCTCCAGCCGCTACTATTTCCGCGGGCCGCGTTCCAACACTATTCACCCCGGGCAAGAGGCCTCTTCTCCGGCCACACCCGGCCGCCGGGCCGGCCCGCACCCCGCCATTGAGACTGCACGGGGATTATTATTTTTTTTAACTCGGCCGCCGGGCCGGGGCGGGCTTCGCCCCCGGTACCTCCAGCCGCTACTATTTCCGCGGGCCGCGTTCCAAAACTATTAACCCCGGCCAAGAGGCCTCTTCTCCGGCCACACCCGGCCACCGGGACGGCCCGCACCCCGCCATTGAGACTGCACGGGGATTTTTTTTTTTTTTAACTCGGCCGCCGGGCCGGGGCGGGCTTCGCCCCCGGTACCTCCAGCCGCTACTATTTCCGCGGGCCGCGTTCCAAAACTATTAACCCCGGCCAAGAGGCCTCTTCTCCGGCCACACCCGGCCGCCGGGCCGGCCCGCACCCCGCCATTGAGACTGCACGGGGATTTTTTTTTTTTTAACTGGGCCGCCGGGCCGGGGCGGGCTTCGCCCCCGGTACCTCCAGCCGCTACTATTTCCGCGGGCCGCGTTCCAACACTATTCACCCCGGGCAAGAGGCCTCTTCTCCGGCCACACCCGGCCGCCGGGCCGGCCCGCACCCCGCCATTGAGACTGCACGGGGATTATTATTTTTTTTAACTCGGCCGCCGGGCCGGGGCGGGCTTCGCCCCCGGTACCTCCAGCCGCTACTATTTCCGCGGGCCGCGTTCCAAAACTATTAACCCCGGCCAAGAGGCCTCTTCTCCGGCCACACCCGGCCACCGGGACGGCCCGCACCCCGCCATTGAGACTGCACGGGGATTATTTTTTTTTTTAACTCGGCCGCCGGGCCGGGGCGGGCTTCGCCCCCGGTACCTCCAGCCGCTACTATTTCCGCGGGCCGCGTTCCAAAACTATTAACCCCGGCCAAGAGGCCTCTTCTCCGGCCACACCCGGCCGCCGGGCAGGCCCGCACCCCGCCATTGAGACTGCACGGGGATTTTTTTTTTTTTTAACTGGGCCGCCGGGCCGGGGCGGGCTTCGCCCCCGGTACCTCCAGCCGCTACTATTTCCGCGGGCCGCATTCCAAAACTATTAACCCCGGCCAAGAGGCCTCTTCTCCGGCCACACCCGGCCGCCGGGCCGGCCCGCACCCCGCCATTGAGACTGAACGGGGATTATTATTTTTTTTAACTCGGCCGCCGGGCCGGGGCGGGCTTCGCCCCCGGTACCTCCAGCCGCTACTATTTCCGCAGGCCGCGTTCCAACACTATTCACCCCGGGCAAGAGGCCTCTTCTCCGGCCACACCCGGCCGCCGGGCCGGCCCGCACCCCGCCATTGAGACTGCACGGGGATTATTTTTTTTTTAACTCGGCCGCCGGGCCGGGGCGGGCTTCGCCCCCGGTACCTCCAGCCGCTACTATTTCCGCGGGCCGCGTTCCAAAACTATTAACCCCGGCCAAGAGGCCTCTTCTCCGGTCACACCCGGCCACCGGGCCGGCCCGCACCCCGCCATTGAGACTGAACGGGGATTATTATTTTTTTTAACTCGGCCGCCGGGCCGGGGCCTGCTTCGCCCCCGGTACCTCCAGCCGCTACTATTTCCGCGGGCCGCGTTCCAACACTATTCACCCCGGGCAAGAGGCCTCTTCTCCGGCCACACCCGGCCGCCGGGCCGGCCCGCACCCCGCCATTGAGACTGCACGGGGATTTTTTTTTTTTTTAACTCGGCCGCCGGGCCGGGGCGGGCTTCGCCCCCGGTACCTCCAGCCGCTACTATTTCCGCGGGCCGCGTTCCAACACTATTAACCCCGGGCAAGAGGCCTCTTCCCCGGCCACACCCGGCCGCCGGGCCGGCCCGCACCCCGCCATTGAGACTGCACGGGGATTTTTTTTTTTTTAACTCGGCCGCCGGGCCGGGGCGGGCTTCGCCCCCGGTACCTCCAGCCGCTACTATTTCCGCAGGGCGCGTTCCAACACTATTCACCCCGGGCAAGAGGCCTCTTCTCCGGCCACACCCGGCCGCCGGGCCGGCCCGCACCCCGCCATTGAGACTGCACGGGGATTATTTTTTTTTTTAACTCGGCCGCCGGGCCGGGGCGGGCTTCGCCCCCGGTACCTCCAGCCGCTACTATTTCCGCGGGCCGCGTTCCAAAACTATTAACCCCGGCCAAGAGGCCTCTTCTCCGGCCACACCCGGCCACCGGGACGGCCCGCACCCCGCCATTGAGACTGCACGGGGATTATTATTTTTTTTAACTCGGCCGCCGGGCCGGGGCGGGCTTCGCCCCCGGTACCTCCAGCCGCTACTATTTCCGCGGGCCGTGTTCCAAAACTATTAACCCCGGCCAAGAGGCCTCTTCTCCGGCCACACCCGGCCGCCGGGACGGCCCGCACCCCGCCATTGAGACTGCACGGGGATTTTTTTTTTTTAACTGGGCCGCCGGGCCGGGGCGGGCTTCGCCCCCGGTACCTCCAGCCGCTACTATTTCCGCGGGCCGCGTTCCAAAACTATTAACCCCGGCCAAGAGGCCTCTTCTCCGGCCACACCCGGCCGCCGGGCCGGCCCGCACCCCGCCATTGAGACTGAACGGGGATTATTATTTTTTTTAACTCGGCCGCCGGGCCGGGGCGGGCTTCGCCCCCGGTACCTCCAGCCGCTACTATTTCCGCAGGCCGCGTTCCAAAACTATTAACCCCGGCCAAGAGGCCTCTTCTATGGCCACACCCGGCCGCCGGGCCGGCCCGCACCCCGCCATTGAGACTGCACGGGGATTTTTTTTTTTTTTAACTGGGCCGCCGGGCCGGGGCGGGCTTCGCCCCCGGTACCTCCAGCCGCTACTATTTCCGCGGGCCGCGTTCCAACACTATTCACCCCGGGCAAGAGGCCTCTTCTCCGGCCACACCCGGCCGCCGGGCCGGCCCGCACCCCGCCATTGAGACTGCACGGGGATTATTATTTTTTTTAACTCGGCCGCCGGGCCGGGGCGGGCTTCGCCCCCGGTACCTCCAGCCGCTACTATTTCCGCGGGCCGCGTTCCAACACTATTCACCCCGGGCAAGAGGCCTCTTCTCCGGCCACACCCGGCCGCCGGGCCGGCCCGCACCCCGCCATTGAGACTGCACGGGGATTATTATTTTTTTTAACTCGGCCGCCGGGCCGGGGCGGGCTTCGCCCCCGGTACCTCCAGCCGCTACTATTTCCGCGGGCCGCGTTCCAAAACTATTAACCCCGGCCAAGAGGCCTCTTCTCCGGCCACACCCGGCCACCGGGACGGCCCGCACCCCGCCATTGAGACTGCACGGGGATTTTTTTTTTTTTTAACTCGGCCGCCGGGCCGGGGCGGGCTTCGCCCCCGGTACCTCCAGCCGCTACTATTTCCGCGGGCCGCGTTCCAAAACTATTAACCCCGGCCAAGAGGCCTCTTCTCCGGCCACACCCGGCCGCCGGGCCGGCCCGCACCCCGCCATTGAGACTGCACGGGGATTTTTTTTTTTTTAACTGGGCCGCCGGGCCGGGGCGGGCTTCGCCCCCGGTACCTCCAGCCGCTACTATTTCCGCGGGCCGCGTTCCAACACTATTCACCCCGGGCAAGAGGCCTCTTCTCCGGCCACACCCGGCCGCCGGGCCGGCCCGCACCCCGCCATTGAGACTGCACGGGGATTATTATTTTTTTTAACTCGGCCGCCGGGCCGGGGCGGGCTTCGCCCCCGGTACCTCCAGCCGCTACTATTTCCGCGGGCCGCGTTCCAAAACTATTAACCCCGGCCAAGAGGCCTCTTCTCCGGCCACACCCGGCCACCGGGACGGCCCGCACCCCGCCATTGAGACTGCACGGGGATTATTTTTTTTTTTAACTCGGCCGCCGGGCCGGGGCGGGCTTCGCCCCCGGTACCTCCAGCCGCTACTATTTCCGCGGGCCGCGTTCCAAAACTATTAACCCCGGCCAAGAGGCCTCTTCTCCGGCCACACCCGGCCGCCGGGCAGGCCCGCACCCCGCCATTGAGACTGCACGGGGATTTTTTTTTTTTTTAACTGGGCCGCCGGGCCGGGGCGGGCTTCGCCCCCGGTACCTCCAGCCGCTACTATTTCCGCGGGCCGCATTCCAAAACTATTAACCCCGGCCAAGAGGCCTCTTCTCCGGCCACACCCGGCCGCCGGGCCGGCCCGCACCCCGCCATTGAGACTGAACGGGGATTATTATTTTTTTTAACTCGGCCGCCGGGCCGGGGCGGGCTTCGCCCCCGGTACCTCCAGCCGCTACTATTTCCGCAGGCCGCGTTCCAACACTATTCACCCCGGGCAAGAGGCCTCTTCTCCGGCCACACCCGGCCGCCGGGCCGGCCCGCACCCCGCCATTGAGACTGCACGGGGATTATTTTTTTTTTTAACTCGGCCGCCGGGCCGGGGCGGGCTTCGCCCCCGGTACCTCCAGCCGCTACTATTTCCGCGGGCCGCGTTCCAAAATTATTAACCCCGGCCAAGAGGCCTCTTCTCCGGTCACACCCGGCCACCGGGCCGGCCCGCACCCCGCCATTGAGACTGAACGGGGATTATTATTTTTTTTAACTCGGCCGCCGGGCCGGGGCCTGCTTCGCCCCGGGTACCTCCAGCCGCTACTATTTCCGCGGGCCGCGTTCCAACACTATTCACCCCGGGCAAGAGGCCTCTTCTCCGGCCACACCCGGCCGCCGGGCCGGCCCGCACCCCGCCATTGAGACTGCACGGGGATTTTTTTTTTTTTAACTCGGCCGCCGGGCCGGGGCGGGCTTCGCCCCCGGTACCTCCAGCCGCTACTATTTCCGCGGGCCGCGTTCCAACACTATTAACCCCGGGCAAGAGGCCTCTTCCCCGGCCACACCCGGCCGCCGGGCCGGCCCGCACCCCGCCATTGAGACTGCACGGGGATTTTTTTTTTTTTAACTCGGCCGCCGGGCCGGGGCGGGCTTCGCCCCCGGTACCTCCAGCCGCTACTATTTCCGCAGGGCGCGTTCCAACACTATTCACCCCGGGCAAGAGGCCTCTTCTCCGGCCACACCCGGCCGCCGGGCCGGCCCGCACCCCGCCATTGAGACTGCACGGGGATTCTTTTTTTTTTTAACTCGGCCGCCGGGCCGGGGCGGGCTTCGCCCCCGGTACCTCCAGCCGCTACTATTTCCGCGGGCCGCGTTCCAAAACTATTAACCCCGGCCAAGAGGCCTCTTCTCCGGCCACACCCGGCCGCCGGGCCGGCCCGCACCCCGCCATTGAGACTGAACGGGGATTATTATTTTTTTTAACTCGGCCGCCGGGCCGGGGCGGGCTTCGCCCCCGGTACCTCCAGCCGCTACTATTTCCGCAGGCCGCGTTCCAACACTATTCACCCCGGGCAAGAGGCCTCTTCTCCGGCCACACCCGGCCGCCGGGCCGGCCCGCACCCCGCCATTGAGACTGCACGGGGATTTTTTTTTTTTTTAACTCGGCCGCCGGGCCGGGGCGGGCTTCGCCCCCGGTACCTCCAGCCGCTACTATTTCCGCGGGCCGCGTTCCAAAACTATTAACCCCGGCCAAGAGGCCTCTTCTCCGGTCACACCCGGCCACCGGGCCGGCCCGCACCCCGCCATTGAGACTGAACGGGGATTATTATTTTTTTTAACTCGGCCGCCGGGCCGGGGCCTGCTTCGCCCCCGGTACCTCCAGCCGCTACTATTTCCGCGGGCCGCGTTCCAACACTATTCACCCCGGGCAAGAGGCCTCTTCTCCGGCCACACCCGGCCGCCGGGCCGGCCCGCACCCCGCCATTGAGACTGCACGGGGATTTTTTTTTTTTTTAACTCGGCCGCCGGGCCGGGGCGGGCTTCGCCCCCGGTACCTCCAGCCGCTACTATTTCCGCGGGCCGCGTTCCAACACTATTAACCCCGGGCAAGAGGCCTCTTCCCCGGCCACACCCGGCCGCCGGGCCGGCCCGCACCCCGCCATTGAGACTGCACGGGGATTTTTTTTTTTTTTAACTCGGCCGCCGGGCCGGGGCGGGCTTCGCCCCCGGTACCTCCAGCCGCTACTATTTCCGCGGGCCGCGTTCCAAAACTATTAACCCTAGCCAAGAGGCCTCTTCTCCGGCCACACCCGGCCGCCGGCCCGGCCCTCACCCCGCCATTGAGACTGAACGGGGATTATTATTTTTTTTAACTCGGCCGCCGGGCCGGGGCGGGCTTCGCCCCCGGTACCTCCAGCCGCTACTATTTCCGCAGGCCGCGTTCCAACACTATTCACCCCGGGCAAGAGGCCTCTTCTCCGGCCACACCCGGCCGCCGGGCCGGCCCGCACCCCGCCATTGAGACTGCACGGGGATTATTTTTTTTTTTAACTCGGCCGCCGGGCCGGGGCGGGCTTCGCCCCCGGTACCTCCAGCCGCTACTATTTCCGCGGGCCGCGTTCCAAAATTATTAACCCCGGCCAAGAGGCCTCTTCTCCGGTCACACCCGGCCACCGGGCCGGCCCGCACCCCGCCATTGAGACTGAACGGGGATTATTATTTTTTTTAACTCGGCCGCCGGGCCGGGGCCTGCTTCGCCCCGGGTACCTCCAGCCGCTACTATTTCCGCAGGGCGCGTTCCAACACTATTCACCCCGGGCAAGAGGCCTCTTCTCCGGCCACACCCGGCCGCCGGGCCGGCCCGCACCCCGCCATTGAGACTGCACGGGGATTCTTTTTTTTTTTAACTCGGCCGCCGGGCCGGGGCGGGCTTCGCCCCCGGTACCTCCAGCCGCTACTATTTCCGCGGGCCGCGTTCCAAAACTATTAACCCCGGCCAAGAGGCCTCTTCTCCGGCCACACCCGGCCACCGGGACGGCCCGCACCCCGCCATTGAGACTACACGTGGATTTTTTTTTTTTTTAACTCGGCCGCCGGGCCGGGGCGGGCTTCGCCCCCGGTACCTCCAGCCGCTACTATTTCCGCGGGCCGCGTTCCAAAACTATTAACCCCGGCCAAGAGGCCTCTTCTCCGGCCACACCCGGCCGCCGGGCCGGCCCGCACCCCGCCATTGAGACTGCACGGGGATTTTTTTTTTTTTTAACTCGGCCGCCGGGCCGGGGCGGGCTTCGCCCCCGGTACCTCCAGCCGCTACTATTTCCGCGGGCCGCGTTCCAAAACTATTAACCCCGGCCAAGAGGCCTCTTCTCCGGTCACACCCGGCCACCGGGCCGGCCCGCACCCCGCCATTGAGACTGAACGGGGATTATTATTTTTTTTAACTCGGCCGCCGGGCCGGGGCCTGCTTCGCCCCCGGTACCTCCAGCCGCTACTATTTCCGCGGGCCGCGTTCCAACACTATTCACCCCGGGCAAGAGGCCTCTTCTCCGGCCACACCCGGCCGCCGGGCCGGCCCGCACCCCGCCATTGAGACTGCACGGGGATTTTTTTTTTTTTTAACTCGGCCGCCGGGCCGGGGCGGGCTTCGCCCCCGGTACCTCCAGCCGCTACTATTTCCGCGGGCCGCGTTCCAACACTATTAACCCCGGGCAAGAGGCCTCTTCCCCGGCCACACCCGGCCGCCGGGCCGGCCCGCACCCCGCCATTGAGACTGCACGGGGATTTTTTTTTTTTTAACTCGGCCGCCGGGCCGGGGCGGGCTTCGCCCCCGGTACCTCCAGCCGCTACTATTTCCGCGGGCCGCGTTCCAAAACTATTAACCCTAGCCAAGAGGCCTCTTCTCCGGCCACACCCGGCCGCCGGCCCGGCCCTCACCCCGCCATTGAGACTGAACGGGGATTATTATTTTTTTTAACTCGGCCGCCGGGCCGGGGCGGGCTTCGCCCCCGGTACCTCCAGCCGCTACTATTTCCGCAGGCCGCGTTCCAACACTATTCACCCCGGGCAAGAGGCCTCTTCTCCGGCCACACCCGGCCGCCGGGCCGGCCCGCACCCCGCCATTGAGACTGCACGGGGATTATTTTTTTTTTTAACTCGGCCGCCGGGCCGGGGCGGGCTTCGCCCCCGGTACCTCCAGCCGCTACTATTTCCGCGGGCCGCGTTCCAAAATTATTAACCCCGGCCAAGAGGCCTCTTCTCCGGTCACACCCGGCCGCCGGGCCGGCCCGCACCCCGCCATTGAGACTGCACGGGGATTTTTTTTTTTTTTAACTCGGCCGCCGGGCCGGGGCGGGCTTCGCCCCCGGTACCTCCAGCCGCTACTATTTCCGCGGGCCGCGTTCCAAAACTATTAACCCCGGCCAAGAGGCCTCTTCTCCGGCCACACCCGGCCAAGAGGCCTCTTCTCCGGCCACACCCGGCCACCGGGACGGCCCGCACCCCGCCATTGAGACTGCACGGGGATTATTTTTTTTTTTAACTCGGCCGCCGGGCCGGGGCGGGCTTCGCCCCCGGTACCTCCAGCCGCTACTATTTCCGCGGGCCGCGTTCCAAAACTATTAACCCCGGCCAAGAGGCCTCTTCTCCGGCCACACCCGGCCGCCGGGCCGGCCCGCACCCCGCCATTGAGACTGCACGGGGATTTTTTTTTTTTTTAACTGGGCCGCCGGGCCGGGGCGGGCTTCGCCCCCGGTACCTCCAGCCGCTACTATTTCCGCGGGCCGCGTTCCAAAACTATTAACCCCGGCCAAGAGGCCTCTTCTCCGGCCACACCCGGCCGCCGGGCCGGCCCGCACCCCGCCATTGAGACTGAGCGGGGATTATTATTTTTTTTAACTCGGCCGCCGGGCCGGGGCGGGCTTCGCCCCCGGTACCTCCAGCCGCTACTATTTCTGCAGGCCGCGTTCCAACACTATTCACCCCGGGCAAGAGGCCTCTTCTCCGGCCACACCCGGCCGCCGGGCCGGCCCGCACCCCGCCATTGAGACTGCACGGGGATTATTTTTTTTTTTAACTCGGCCGCCGGGCCGGGGCGGGCTTCGCCCCCGGTACCTCCAGCCGCTACTATTTCCGCGGGCCGCATTCCAAAACTATTAACCCCGGCCAAGAGGCCTCTTCTCCGGTCACACCCGGCCACCGGGCCGGCCCGCACCCCGCCATTGAGACTGAACGGGGATTATTATTTTTTTTAACTCGGCCGCCGGGCCGGGGCGGGCTTCGCCCCCGGTACCTCCAGCCGCTACTATTTCCGCGGGCCGCGTTCCAAAACTATTAACCCCGGCCAAGAGGCCTCTTCTCCGGCCACACCCGGCCGCCGGGCCGGCCCGCACCCCGCCATTGAGACTGCACGGGGATTTTTTTTTTTTTAACTGGGCCGCCGGGCCGGGGCGGGCTTCGCCCCCGGTACCTCCAGCCGCTACTATTTCCGCGGGCCGCGTTCCAAAACTATTAACCCCGGCCAAGAGGCCTCTTCTCCGGCCACACCCGGCCGCCGGGCCGGCCCGCACCCCGCCATTGAGACTGAACGGGGATTATTATTTTTTTTAACTCGGCCGCCGGGCCGGGGCCTGCTTCGCCCCCGGTACCTCCAGCCGCTACTATTTCCGCGGGCCGCGTTCCAACACTATTCACCCCGGGCAAGAGGCCTCTTCCCCGGACACACTCGGCCGCAGGGCCGGCCCGCACCCCACCATTGAGACTGCACGGGGATTATTATTTTTTTATCTCTCAACCTGTCCAAGAGGCCTGCTGCCCGCCGCACTCGGCGGCCGAGTGCAGCCTGCTGCCCGCCATTGAGACTGAACGGGGATTATTTTTTTTTTTAACTCGGCCGCCGGGCCGGGGCGGGCTTCGCCCCCGGTACCTCCAGCCGCTACTATTTCCGCGGGCCGCGTTCCAACACTATTCACCGCGGCCAAGAGGCCTCTTCCCCGGCCACACTCGGCCGCCGGGCCGTCCTGCGCCCCGCCATTGAGACTGCACGGGGTTTATTATTTTTTTTAACTCGGCCGCCGGGCCGGGGCGGGCTTCGCCCCCGGTACCTCCAGCCGCTACTATTTCCGCGGGCCGCGTTCCAACACTATTCACCCCGGCCAAGAGGCCTCTTCCCCGGCCACACTCGGCAGCCGGGCCGGCCCGCACCCCGCCATTGAGACTGCACGGGGATTATTATTTTTTTATCTCTCAACCTGTCCAAGAGGCCTGCTGCCCTCCGCACTCGGCGGCCGAGTGCAGCCTGCTGCCCGCCATTGAGACTGAACGGGGAATATTATTTTTTTTAACTCGGCCGCCGGGCCGGGGCGGGCTTCGCCCCCGGTACCTCCAACCGCTACTATTTCCGCGGGCCGCGTTCCAACACTATTCACCCCGGCCAAGAGGCCTCTTCCCCGGCCACACTCGGCCGCCGGGCCAGCCCGCACCCCGCCATTGAGACTGCACGGGGATTATTATTTTTTTATCTCTCAACCTGTCCAAGAGGCCTGCTGCCCGCCGCACTCGGTGGCCGAGTGCAGCCTGCTCCCCGCCATTGAGACTGAACGGGGATTATTATTTTTTTTAACTCGGCCGCCGGGCCGGGGCGGGCTTCGCCCCCGGTACCTCCAGCCGCTACTATTTCCGCGGGCCGCGTTCCAACACTATTCACCCCGGCCAAGAGGCCTCTTCCCCGGCCACACTCGGCCGCCGGGCCGGCCTGCGCCCCGCCATTGAGACTGCACGGGGATTATTATTTTTTTATCGCTCAACCTGTCCAAGAGGCCTGCTGAACGCCGCACTCGGCGGCCGAGTGCAGCCTGCTCCCTGCCATTGAGACTGAACGGGGATTTGTTTTTTTTTTAACTCGGCCGCCGGGCCGGGGCGGGCTTCGCCCCCGGTACCTCCAGCCGCTACTATTTCCGCGGGCCGCGTTCCAACACTATTAACCCCGGGCAAGAGGCCTCTTCCCCGGCCACACCCGGCCGCCGGGCCGGCCCGCACCCCGCCATTGAGACTGCACGGGGATTTTTTTTTTTTTAACTCGGCCGCCGGGCCGGGGCGGGCTTCGCCCCCGGTACCTCCAGCCGCTACTATTTCCGCGGGCCGCGTTCCAAAACTATTAACCCTAGCCAAGAGGCCTCTTCTCCGGCCACACCCGGCCGCCGGCCCGGCCCTCACCCCGCCATTGAGACTGAACGGGGATTATTATTTTTTTTAACTCGGCCGCCGGGCCGGGGCGGGCTTCGCCCCCGGTACCTCCAGCCGCTACTATTTCCGCAGGCCGCGTTCCAACACTATTCACCCCGGGCAAGAGGCCTCTTCTCCGGCCACACCCGGCCGCCGGGCCGGCCCGCACCCCGCCATTGAGACTGCACGGGGATTATTTTTTTTTTTAACTCGGCCGCCGGGCCGGGGCGGGCTTCGCCCCCGGTACCTCCAGCCGCTACTATTTCCGCGGGCCGCGTTCCAAAATTATTAACCCCGGCCAAGAGGCCTCTTCTCCGGTCACACCCGGCCACCGGGCCGGCCCGCACCCCGCCATTGAGACTGAACGGGGATTATTATTTTTTTTAACTCGGCCGCCGGGCCGGGGCCTGCTTCGCCCCGGGTACCTCCAGCCGCTACTATTTCCGCAGGGCGCGTTCCAACACTATTCACCCCGGGCAAGAGGCCTCTTCTCCGGCCACACCCGGCCGCCGGGCCGGCCCGCACCCCGCCATTGAGACTGCACGGGGATTCTTTTTTTTTTTAACTCGGCCGCCGGGCCGGGGCGGGCTTCGCCCCCGGTACCTCCAGCCGCTACTATTTCCGCGGGCCGCGTTCCAAAACTATTAACCCCGGCCAAGAGGCCTCTTCTCCGGCCACACCCGGCCACCCGGCCACCGGGACGGCCCGCACCCCGCCATTGAGACTACACGTGGATTTTTTTTTTTTTTAACTCGGCCGCCGGGCCGGGGCGGGCTTCGCCCCCGGTACCTCCAGCCGCTACTATTTCCGCGGGCCGCGTTCCAAAACTATTAACCCCGGCCAAGAGGCCTCTTCTCCGGCCACACCCGGCCGCCGGGCCGGCCCGCACCCCGCCATTGAGACTGCACGGGGATTTTTTTTTTTTTTTAACTGGGCCGCCGGGCCGGGGCGGGCTTCGCCCCCGGTACCTCCAGCCGCTACTATTTCCGCGGGCCGCGTTCCAAAACTATTAACCCCGGCCAAGAGGCCTCTTCTCCGGCCACACCCGGCCGCCGGGCCGGCCCGCACCCCGCCATTGAGACTGAACGGGGATTATTATTTTTTTTAACTCGGCCGCCGGGCCGGGGCCTGCTTCGCCCCGGGTACCTCCAGCCGCTACTATTTCCGCGGGCCGCGTTCCAACACTATTCACCCCGGGCAAGAGGCCTCTTCTCCGGCCACACCCGGCCGCCGGGCCGGCCCGCACCCCGCCATTGAGACTGCACGGGGATTTTTTTTTTTTTTAACTCGGCCGCCGGGCCGGGGCGGGCTTCGCCCCCGGTACCTCCAGCCGCTACTATTTCCGCGGGCCGCGTTCCAACACTATTAACCCCGGGCAAGAGGCCTCTTCCCCGGCCACACCCGGCCGCCGGGCCGGCCCGCACCCCGCCATTGAGACTGCACGGGGATTTTTTTTTTTTTAACTCGGCCGCCGGGCCGGGGCGGGCTTCGCCCCCGGTACCTCCAGCCGCTACTATTTCCGCAGGGCGCGTTCCAACACTATTCACCCCGGGCAAGAGGCCTCTTCTCCGGCCACACCCGGCCGCCGGGCCGGCCCGCACCCCGCCATTGAGACTGCACGGGGATTCTTTTTTTTTTTAACTCGGCCGCCGGGCCGGGGCGGGCTTCGCCCCCGGTACCTCCAGCCGCTACTATTTCCGCGGGCCGCGTTCCAAAACTATTAACCCCGGCCAAGAGGCCTCTTCTCCGGCCACACCCGGCCACCGGGACGGCCCGCACCCCGCCATTGAGACTGCACGGGGATTTTTTTTTTTTTTAACTCGGCCGCCGGGCCGGGGCGGGCTTCGCCCCCGGTACCTCCAGCCGCTACTATTTCCGCGGGCCGCGTTCCAAAACTATTAACCCCGGCCAAGAGGCCTCTTCTCCGGCCACACCCGGCCGCCGGGCCGGCCCGCACCCCGCCATTGAGACTGCACGGGGATTTTTTTTTTTTTTAACTGGGCCGCCGGGCCGGGGCGGGCTTCGCCCCCGGTACCTCCAGCCGCTACTATTTCCGCGGGCCGCGTTCCAAAACTATTAACCCCGGCCAAGAGGCCTCTTCTCCGGCCACACCCGGCCGCCGGGCCGGCCCGCACCCCGCCATTGAGACTGAACGGGGATTATTATTTTTTTTAACTCGGCCGCCGGGCCGGGGCGGGCTTCGCCCCCGGTACCTCCAGCCACTACTATTTCCGCAGGCCGCGTTCCAACACTATTCACCCCGGGCAAGAGGCCTCTTCTCCGGCCACACCCGGCCGCCGGGCCGGCCCGCACCCCGCCATTGAGACTGCACGGGGATTTTTTTTTTTTTTAACTCGGCCGCCGGGCCGGGGCGGGCTTCGCCCCGGGTACCTCCAGCCGCTACTATTTCCGCGGGCCGCGTTCCAAAACTATTAACCCCGGCCAAGAGGCCTCTTCTCCGGTCACACCCGGCCACCGGGCCGGCCCGCACCCCGCCATTGAGACTGAACGGGGATTATTATTTTTTTTAACTCGGCCGCCGGGCCGGGGCCTGCTTCGCCCCCGGTACCTCCAGCCGCTACTATTTCCGCGGGCCGCGTTCCAACACTATTCATCCCGGGCAAGAGGCCTCTTCCCCGGCCACACTCGGCCGCCGGGCCAGCCCGCACCCCGCCATTGAGACTGCACGGGGATTATTATTTTTTTATCTCTCAACCTGTCCAAGAGGCCTGCTGCCCGCCGCACTCGGTGGCCGAGTGCAGCCTGCTCCCCGCCATTGAGACTGAACGGGGATTATTATTTTTTTTAACTCGGCCGCCGGGCCGGGGCGGGCTTTGCCCCCGGTACCTCCAGCCGCTACTATTTCCGCGGGCCGCGTTCCAACACTATTCACCCCGGCCAAGAGGCCTCTTCCCCGGCCACACTCGGCCGCCGGGCCGGCCTGCGCCCCGCCATTGAGACTGCACGGGGATTATTATTTTTTTATCGCTCAACCTGTCCAAGAGGCCTGCTGCCCGCCGCACTCGGCGGCCGAGTGCAGCCTGCTCCCTGCCATTGAGACTGAACGGGGATTTGTTTTTTTTTTAACTCGGCCGCCGGGCCGGGGCGGGCTTCGCCCCCGGTACCTCCAGCCGCTACTATTTCCGCGGGCCGCGTTCCAACACTATTCACCCCGGCCAAGAGGCCTCTTCCCCGGCAACACTCGGCCGCCGGGCCGGCCCGCACCCCGCCATTGAGACTGCACGGGGATTATTTATTTTTTTTAACTCGGCCGCCGGGCCGGGGCGGGCTTCGCCCCCGGTACCTCCAGCCGCTACTATTTCCGCAGGCCGCGTTCCAACACTATTCACCCCGGGCAAGAGGCCTCTTCTCCGGCCACACCCGGCCGCCGGGCCGGCCCGCACCCCGCCATTGAGACTGCACGGGGATTTTTTTTTTTTTTAACTCGGCCGCCGGGCCGGGGCGGGCTTCGCCCCCGGTACCTCCAGCCGCTACTATTTCCGCGGGCCGCGTTCCAAAACTATTAACCCCGGCCAAGAGGCCTCTTCTCCGGCCACACCCGGCCAAGAGGCCTCTTCTCCGGCCACACCCGGCCACCGGGACGGCCCGCACCCCGCCATTGAGACTGCACGGGGATTATTTTTTTTTTTAACTCGGCCGCCGGGCCGGGGCGGGCTTCGCCCCCGGTACCTCCAGCCGCTACTATTTCCGCGGGCCGCGTTCCAAAACTATTAACCCCGGCCAAGAGGCCTCTTCTCCGGCCACACCCGGCCGCCGGGCCGGCCCGCACCCCGCCATTGAGACTGCACGGGGATTTTTTTTTTTTTTAACTGGGCCGCCGGGCCGGGGCGGGCTTCGCCCCCGGTACCTCCAGCCGCTACTATTTCCGCGGGCCGCGTTCCAAAACTATTAACCCCGGCCAAGAGGCCTCTTCTCCGGCCACACCCGGCCGCCGGGCCGGCCCGCACCCCGCCATTGAGACTGAGCGGGGATTATTATTTTTTTTAACTCGGCCGCCGGGCCGGGGCGGGCTTCGCCCCCGGTACCTCCAGCCGCTACTATTTCCGCAGGCCGCGTTCCAACACTATTCACCCCGGGCAAGAGGCCTCTTCTCCGGCCACACCCGGCCGCCGGGCCGGCCCGCACCCCGCCATTGAGACTGCACGGGGATTATTTTTTTTTTTAACTCGGCCGCCGGGCCGGGGCGGGCTTCGCCCCCGGTACCTCCAGCCGCTACTATTTCCGCGGGCCGCATTCCAAAACTATTAACCCCGGCCAAGAGGCCTCTTCTCCGGTCACACCCGGCCACCGGGCCGGCCCGCACCCCGCCATTGAGACTGAACGGGGATTATTATTTTTTTTAACTCGGCCGCCGGGCCGGGGCGGGCTTCGCCCCCGGTACCTCCAGCCGCTACTATTTCCGCGGGCCGCGTTCCAAAACTATTAACCCCGGCCAAGAGGCCTCTTCTCCGGCCACACCCGGCCGCCGGGCCGGCCCGCACCCCGCCATTGAGACTGCACGGGGATTTTTTTTTTTTTAACTGGGCCGCCGGGCCGGGGCGGGCTTCGCCCCCGGTACCTCCAGCCGCTACTATTTCCGCGGGCCGCGTTCCAAAACTATTAACCCCGGCCAAGAGGCCTCTTCTCCGGCCACACCCGGCCGCCGGGCCGGCCCGCACCCCGCCATTGAGACTGAACGGGGATTATTATTTTTTTTAACTCGGCCGCCGGGCCGGGGCCTGCTTCGCCCCCGGTACCTCCAGCCGCTACTATTTCCGCGGGCCGCGTTCCAACACTATTCACCCCGGGCAAGAGGCCTCTTCCCCGGACACACTCGGCCGCAGGGCCGGCCCGCACCCCACCATTGAGACTGCACGGGGATTATTATTTTTTTATCTCTCAACCTGTCCAAGAGGCCTGCTGCCCGCCGCACTCGGCGGCCGAGTGCAGCCTGCTGCCCGCCATTGAGACTGAACGGGGATTATTTTTTTTTTTAACTCGGCCGCCGGGCCGGGGCGGGCTTCGCCCCCGGTACCTCCAGCCGCTACTATTTCCGCGGGCCGCGTTCCAACACTATTCACCGCGGCCAAGAGGCCTCTTCCCCGGCCACACTCGGCCGCCGGGCCGTCCTGCGCCCCGCCATTGAGACTGCACGGGGTTTATTATTTTTTTTAACTCGGCCGCCGGGCCGGGGCGGGCTTCGCCCCCGGTACCTCCAGCCGCTACTATTTCCGCGGGCCGCGTTCCAACACTATTCACCCCGGCCAAGAGGCCTCTTCCCCGGCCACACTCGGCAGCCGGGCCGGCCCGCACCCCGCCATTGAGACTGCACGGGGATTATTATTTTTTTATCTCTCAACCTGTCCAAGAGGCCTGCTGCCCTCCGCACTCGGCGGCCGAGTGCAGCCTGCTGCCCGCCATTGAGACTGAACGGGGAATATTATTTTTTTTAACTCGGCCGCCGGGCCGGGGCGGGCTTCGCCCCCGGTACCTCCAACCGCTACTATTTCCGCGGGCCGCGTTCCAACACTATTCACCCCGGCCAAGAGGCCTCTTCCCCGGCCACACTCGGCCGCCGGGCCAGCCCGCACCCCGCCATTGAGACTGCACGGGGATTATTATTTTTTTATCTCTCAACCTGTCCAAGAGGCCTGCTGCCCGCCGCACTCGGTGGCCGAGTGCAGCCTGCTCCCCGCCATTGAGACTGAACGGGGATTATTATTTTTTTTAACTCGGCCGCCGGGCCGGGGCGGGCTTCGCCCCCGGTACCTCCAGCCGCTACTATTTCCGCGGGCCGCGTTCCAACACTATTCACCCCGGCCAAGAGGCCTCTTCCCCGGCCACACTCGGCCGCCGGGCCGGCCTGCGCCCCGCCATTGAGACTGCACGGGGATTATTATTTTTTTATCGCTCAACCTGTCCAAGAGGCCTGCTGAACGCCGCACTCGGCGGCCGAGTGCAGCCTGCTCCCTGCCATTGAGACTGAACGGGGATTTGTTTTTTTTTTAACTCGGCCGCCGGGCCGGGGCGGGCTTCGCCCCCGGTACCTCCAGCCGCTACTATTTCCGCGGGCCGCGTTCCAACACTATTCACCCCGGCCAAGAGGCCTCTTCCCCGGCAACACTCGGCCGCCGGGCCGGCCCGCACCCCGCCATTGAGACTGCACGGGGATTATTTATTTTTTTTAACTCGGCCGCCGGGCCGGGGCGGGCTTCGCCCCCGGTACCTCCAACCGCTACTATTTCCGCGGGCCGCGTTCCAACACTATTCACCCCGGCCAAGAGGCCTCTTCCACGGCCACACTCGGCCGCCGGGCCGGCCCGCACCCCGCCATTGAGACTGCACGGGGATTATTATTTTTTTTTTCTCTCAACCTGTCCAAGGGGCCTGCTCCCCGGCCGCACTCCGCCGCCGGGCCGACCCGCACCCCGCCATTGAGACTGCACGGGGATTATTATTTTTTTATCTCTCAACCTGTTTAAGAGGCCTGCTGACCACCGCACTCGGCAGCCGAGTGCGACCTGCTCCCCGCCATTGAGACTGAACGGGGATTATTATTTTTTTATCTCTCAACCTGTCTAAGAGGCCTGCTGCCCGCTGCACTCGGAGGCCGAGTGCGGCCTGCTCCCCGCCATTGAGACTGGACGGGGATTTTATTTTTTTATCTCTCAACCTGTCCAAAAGGCCTGCTCCCCGGCCGCACTCCGCCGCCGGGTCGGCCCGCACCCCACCATTGAGACTGAACGGGGATTATTATTTTTTTATCTCTCAACCTGTCCAAGGGGCCTGCTCCCCGGCCGCACTCGCCGACCGCACTCGGCGGCCGGCCGCACTCCGCCGCCGGGCCGGCCCGCACCCCGCCATTGAGACTGCACGGGGATTATTATTTTTTTATCTCTCAACCTGTCCAAGAGGCCTGCTGCCCGCCGCACTCGGCGGCCGAGTCCGGCCTGCTCCCCGCCATTGAGACTGAGCGGGGATTATTATTTTTTTATCTCTCAACCTGTCCAAGGGGCCTGCTCCTCGGCCGCACTCCGCCGCCGGGCCGGCCCGCACCCCGCCATTGAGACTGAACGGGATTATTATTTTTTTATCTCTCAACCTGTCCAAGGGGCCTGCTCCCCGGCCGCACTCCGCGGCCGCACTCCGCGGCCGCACTCCGCGGCCGGCCGCACTTAGCCGCCAGGCCGGCCCGCACCCCGCCGTTGAGACTGAACGGGGATTATTATTTTTTTATCTCTCAACCTGTCCAATAGGCCTGCTCCCTGCCATTGAGACTGAACGGGGATTATTATTTTTTTGTCTCTCAACCTGTCCAAGAGGCCTGCTGCCCGCCGCACTCGGCACCCGAGTGCGGCCTGCTTCCCGCCATTGAGACGGAACGGGGATTATTATTTTTTTATATCTCAACCTGTCCAAGGGGCCTGCTCCCCGGCCGCACTCGGCAACTAGTAAGCCTCAAAATGATCTTACTAGTGAACTAGTGGGCATTTTGCGGCTTACATGTGAATTAGTAAGCCTCAAAATGATCTTACTAGTGAACTAGTGGGCGTTTTGCGGCTTACATGTCAACTAGTGAGCCTCAAAATGATCTTACTAGTGAACTAGTGGGCGTTTTGTGGCTTACATGTTCACTAGTGAGCGTCAAAATGACCTTACTAGTGAACTAGTGAATGTTTTGTGGCTTACATGTCAACTAGTAAGCCTCAAAATGATCTTACTAGTGAACTAGTGGGCGTTTTGTAGCTTACATGTCAACTAGTAAGCCTCAAAATTATCTTACGAGTGAACTAGTGGGCGTTTTGTGGCTTACATGTCAACTAGTAAGCCTCAAAATGATCTTACTAGTGAACTAGTGGGCGTTTTGTGGCTTACATGTTCACTAGTAAGCCTCAAAATGATCTTACTAGTGAACTAGTGGGCGTTTTGTGGCTTACATGTCAAATAGTAAGCCTCAAAATGATCTTACTAGTGAACTAGTGGGCACATTTATGGCCTTACGTGTTCACTAGTAAGCGTCAAAATGATCTTACTAGTGAAGTAGTGGGCGTTTTGTGGCTTAATTGTCAACTAGTAAGCCTCAAAATGATCCTAATAGTGAACTAGTGAGCGTTTTGTGGCTTGCATGTTCACTAGTAAGCCTCAAAATGATCTTACTAGTGAACTAGTGGCCATTTTGCGGCTTACATGTGAATTAGTAAGCCTCAAAATGATCTTACTAGTGAACTAGTGGGCGTTTTGTGGCTTACATGTTCACTAGTGAGCGTCAAAATGACCTTACTAGTGAACTAGTGAATGTTTTGTGGCTTACATGTCAACTAGTAAGCCTCAAAAGGATCTTACGAGTGAACTAGTGGGCGTTTTGTGGCTTAATTGTCAACTAGTAAGCCTCAAAATGATCTTACTAGTGAACTAGTGGGCGTTTTGCGGCTTACATGTCACATAGTGAGCCTCAAAATGATCTTACTAGTGAACTAGTTGGCGTTTTGTGGCTTACATGTTCACTAGTGAGCGTCAAAATGACCTTACTAGTAAACTAGTGGGCGTTTTGTGGCTTACATCTTCACTCGTAAGCCTCAAAATGATCTTACTAGTGAACTAGTGGGCGTTTTGTGGCTTACATGTCAACTAGTAAGCCTCAAAATGACCTTAATAGTAAACTAGTGGGCGTTTTGTGGCTTACATCTTCACTCGTAAGCCTCAAAATGATCTTACTAGTGAACTAGTGGGCGTTTTGTGGCTTACATGTCAACTAGTAAGCCTCAAAATGATCTTACGAGTTAACTAGTGGGCGTTTTGCGGCTTACATGTCAACTAGTAAGCCTCAAAATGATCTTACTAGTGAACTATTGGGCACATTTATGGCCTTACGTGTTCACTAGTAAGCCTCAAAATGATCTTACTAGTGAACTAGTGGGCGTTTTGTGGCTTACATGTCAACTAGTGAGCCTCAAAATTATCTTACTAGTGAACTAGTGGGCACATTTATGGCCTTACATGTTCACTAGTAAGCGTCAAAATGACCTTACTAGTGAACTAGTGGGCGTTTTGCGGCTTGCATGTAAACTAGTAAGCCTCAAAATGATCTTACGAGTGAACTAGTGGGCGTTTTGCGGCTTACATGTCAACAAGTAAGCCTCAAAATGATCTTACTAATGAACTAGTGGGCGTTTTGTGGCTTACATGTTCACGAGTGAGCGTCTAATGACCTTACTAGTGAATTAGTGAGCGTTTTGTGGCTTACATGTCAACTAGTAAGCCTCAAAATGATCTTACTAGTGAACTAGTGGGCACATTTATGGCCTTACATGTTCACTAGTAAGCCTCAAAATGATCTTACCAGTGAACTAGTGGGCGTTTTGCGGCTTACATGTCAAATAGTAAGCCTCAAAATGATCTTACTAGTGAACAAATGTGCACATTTATGGCCTTACGTGTTCACTAGTAAGCCTCAAAATGATCTTACTAGTGAACTAGTGGGCGTTTTGTGGCTTACATGTCAAATAGTAAGCCTCAAAATGATCTTACTAGTGAACTAGTGGGCACATTTATGGCCTTACGTGTTCACTAGTAAGCGTCAAAATGATCTTACTAGTAAACTAGTGGGCGTTTTGTGGCTTACATCTTCACTCGTAAGCCTCAAAATGATCTTACTAATGAACTAGTGGGCGTTTTGTGGCTTACATGTCAACTAGTGAGCCTCAAAACGATCTTACTAGTGAACTAGTGGGCACATTTATGGCCTTACATGTTCACTAGTAAGCGTCAAAATGACCTTACTAGTGAACTAGTGAGCGTTTTGTGGCGTACATGTTCACTAGTAAGCCTCAAAATGAACTTACTAGTGAACTAGTGGGCATTTTGTGGCTTACATGTCAACTAGTAAGCCTCAAAATGATCTTACTAGTGAACTAGTAGGCACATTTATAGCCTTACATCTTCACTAGTAAGCCTCAAAATGAACTTACTAGTGAACTAGTGGGCGTTTTGCGGCTTGCATGTCAACTAGTAAGCCTCAAAATGATCTTACGAGTGAACTAGTGGGCGTTTTGCGGCTTACATGTCAACAAGTAAGCCTCAAAATGATCTTACTAATGAACTAGTGGGCACATTTATGGCCTTACATGTTCACTAGTAAGCCTCAAAATGATCTTACCAGTGAACTAGTGGGCGTTTTGCGGCTTACATGTCAAATAGTAAGCCTCAAAATGATCTTACTAGTGAACTAGTGGGCACATTTATGGGCTTACGTGTTCACTAGTAAGCGTCAAAATGATCTTACTAGTGAACTAGTGAGCGTTTTGTGGCTTGCATGTTCAATAGTAAGCCTCAAAATGATCTTACTAGTGAATTAGTGAGCGTTTTGTGGCTTACATGTCAACTAGTAAGCCTCAAAATGATCTTACTAGTGAACTAGTGGGCACACTTATGGCCTTACATGTTCACTAGTAAGCCTCAAAATGATCTTACCAGTGAACTAGTGGGCGTTTTGCGGCTTACATCTTCACTAGTAAGCGTCAAAATGACCTTACTAGTGAATTAGTGAGCGTTTTGTGGCTTACATGTCAACTAGTAAGCCTCAAAATGATCTTACTAGTGAACTAGTGGGCACATTTATGGCCTTACATGTTCACTAGTAAGCCTCAAAATGATCTTACCAGTGAACTAGTGGGCGTTTTGCGGCTTACATGTCAAATAGTAAGCCTCAAAATGATCTTACTAGTGAACTAGTGGGCACATTTATGGCCTTACGTGTTCACTAGTAAGCGTCAAAATGATCTTACTAGTGAACTAGTGAGCGTTTTGTGGCTTGCATGTTCACTAGTAAGCCTCAAAATGATCTTAATAGTGAACTAGTGGGCATTTTGCGGCTTACATGTGAATTAGTAAGCCTCAAAATGATCTTACTAGTGAACTAGTGGGCGTTTTGTGGCTTACATGTTCACTAGTGAGCGTCAAAATGACCTTACTAGTGAACTAGTGAATGTTTTGTGGCTTACATGTCAACTAGTAAGCCTCAAAATGATCTTACTAGTGAACTAGTGGGCGTTTTGTGGGATAATTGTCAACTAGTAAGCCTCAAAATGATCCTACTAGTGAACTAGTGGGCGTTTTGCGGCTTACATGTCAACTAGTGAGCCTCAAAATGATCTTACTGGTGAACTAGTTGGCGTTTTGTGGCTTACATGTTCACTAGTGAGCGTCAAAATGACCTTACTAGTAAACTAGTGTGCGTTTTGTGGCTTACATCTTCACTCGTAAGCCTCAAAATGATCTTACTAGTGAACTAGTGGGCGTTTTGTGGCTTACATGTCAACTAGTAAGCCTCAAAATGATCTTACGAGTGAACTAGAGGGCGTTTTGCGGCTTACATGTCAACTAGTAAGCCTCAAAATGATCTTACTAGTGAACTAGTGGGCACATTTATGGCCTTACGTGTTCACTAGTAAGCCTCAAAATGATCTTACTAGTGAACTAGTGGGCGTTTTGTGGCTTACATGTCAAATAGTGAGCCTCAAAATTATCTTACTAGTGAACTAGTGGGCACATTTATGGCCTTACATGTTCACTAGGAAGCGTCAAAATGACCTTACTAGTGAACTAGTGGGCGTTTTGCGGCTTGCATGTCAACTAGTAAGCCTCAAAATGATCTTACGAGTGAACTAGTGGGCGTTTTGCGGCTTACATGTCAACAAGTAGCCTCAAAATGATCTTACTAATGAACTAGTGGGCGTTTTGTGGCTTACATTTTCACTAGTAAGCGTCAAAATGACCTTACTAGTGAATTAGTGAGCGTTTTGTGGCTTACATGTCAACTAGTAAGCCTCAAAATGATCTTACTAGTGAACTAGTGGGCACATTTATGGCCTTACATGTTCACTAGTAAGCCTCAAAATGATCTTACCAGTGAACTAGTGGGCGTTTTGCGGCTTACATGTCAAATAGTAAGCCTCAAAATGATCTTACTAGTGAACAAAGGGGCACATTTATGGCCTTACGTGTTCACTAGTAAGCCTCAAAATGATCTTACTAGTGAACTAGTGGGCGTTTTGTGGCTTACATGTTCACGAGTGAGCGTCAAAATGACCTTACTAGTGAATTAGTGAGCGTTTTGTGGCTTACATGTCAACTAGTAAGCCTCAAAATGATCTTACTAGTGAACTAGTGGGCACATTTATGGCCTTACATGTTCACTAGTAAGCCTCAAAATGATCTTACTAGTGAACTAGTGGGCACATTTATGGCCTTACATGTTCACTAGTAAGCCTCAAAATGATCTTACCAGTGAACTAGTGGGCGTTTTGCGGCTTACATGTCAAATAGTAAGCCTCAAAATGATCTTACTAGTGAACAAAGGGGCACATTTATGGCCTTACGTGTTCACTAGTAAGCCTCAAAATGATCTTACTAGTGAACTAGTGGGCGTTTTGTGGCTTACATGTTCACGAGTGAGCGTCAAAATGACCTTACTAGTGAATTAGTGAGCGTTTTGTGGCTTACATGTCAACTAGTAAGCCTCAAAATGATCTTACTAGTGAACTAGTGGGCACATTTATGGCCTTACATGTTCACTAGTAAGCCTCAAAATGATCTTACTAGTGAACTAGTGGGCACATTTATGGCCTTACGTGTTCACTAGTAAGCGTCAAAATGATCTTACTAGTAAACTAGTGGGCGTTTTGTGGCTTACATCTTCACTCGTAAGCCTCAAAATGATCTTACTAATGAACTAGTGGGCGTTTTGTGGCTTACATGTCAACTAGTGAGCCTCAAAATGATCTTACTAGTGAACTAGTGGGCACATTTATGGCCTTACATGTTCAATAGTAAGCGTCAAAATGACCTTACTAGTGAACTAGTGGGCGTTTTGCGGCTTGCATGTCAACTAGTAAGCCTCAAAATGATCTTACGAGTGAACTAGTGGGCGTTTTGCGGCTTACATGTCAACAAGTAAGCCTCAAAATGATCTTACTAATGAACTAGTGGGCGTTTTGTGGCTTACATCTTCACTAGTAAGTGTCAAAATGACCATACTAGAGAATTAGTGAGCGTTTTGTGGCTTACATGTCAACTAGTAAGCCTCAAAATGATCTTACTAGTGAACTAGTGGGCACATTTATGGCCTTACATGTTCACTAGTAAGCCTCAAAATGATCTTACCAGTGAACTAGTGGGCATTTTGCGGCTTACATGTCAAATAGTAAGCCTCAAAATGATCTTACTAGTGAACTAGTGGGCACATTTATGGCCTTACGTGTTCACTAGTAAGCCTCAAAATGATCTTACTAGTGAACTAGTGGGCACATTTATGGCCTTACGTGTTCACTAGTAAGCGTCAAAATGATCTTACTAGTAAACTAGTGGGCGTTTTGTGGCTTACATCTTCACTCGTAAGCCTCAAAATGATCTTACTAATGAACTAGTGGGCGTTTTGTGGCTTACATGTCAACTAGTGAGCCTCAAAATGATCTTACTAGTGAACTAGTGGGCACATTTATGGCCTTACATGTTCACTAGTAAGCGTCAAAATGACCTTACTAGTGAACTAGTGAGCGTTTTGTGGCGTACATGTTCACTAGTAAGCCTCAAAATGATCTTACCAGTGAACTAGTGGGCGTTTTGCGGCTTACATGTCAAATAGTAAGCCTCAAAATGATCTTACTAGTGAACTAGTGGGCACATTTTTGGCCTTACGTGTTCACTAGTAAGCGTCAAAATGATCTTACTAGTGAACTAGTGAGCGTTTTGTGGCTTGCATGTTCACTAGTAAGCCTCAAAATGATCTTAATAGTGAACTAGTGGGCATTTTGCGGCTTACATGTGAATTAGTAAGCCTCAAAATGATCTTACTAGTGAACTAGTGGGCGTTTTGTGGCTTACGTGTTCACTAGTGAGCGTCAAAATGACCTTACTGGTGAACTAGTGAATGTTTTGTGGCTTACATGTCAACTAGTAAGCCTCAAAATGATCTTACTAGTGAACTAGTGGGCGTTTTGTGGCTTAATTGTCAACTAGTAAGCCTCAAAATGATCCTACTAGTGAACTAGTGGGCGTTTTGCGGCTTACATGTCAACTAGTGAGCCTCAAAATGATCTTACTAGTGAACTAGTTGGCGTTTTGTGGCTTACATGTTCACTAGTGAGCGTCAAAATGACCTTACTAGTAAACTAGTGTGCGTTTTGTGGCTTACATCTTCACTCGTAAGCCTCAAAATGAGCTTACTAGTGAACTAGGGGGCGTTTTGTGGCTTACATGTCAACTAGTAAGCCTCAAAATGATCTTACGAGTGAACTAGAGGGCGTTTTGCGGCTTACATGTCAACTAGTAAGCCTCAAAATGATCTTACTAGTGAACTAGTGGGCACATTTATGGCCTTACGTGTTCACTAGTAAGCCTCAAAATGATCTTACTAGTGAACTAGTGGGCGTTTTGTGGCTTACATGTCAAATAGTGAGCCTCAAAATTATCTTACTAGTGAACTAGTGGGCACATTTATGGCCTTACATGTTCACTAGGAAGCGTCAAAATGACCTTACTAGTGAACTAGTGGGCGTTTTGCGGCTTGCATGTCAACTAGTAAGCCTCAAAATGATCTTACGAGTGAACTAGTGGCCGTTTTGCGGCTTACATGTCAACAAGTAGCCTCAGAATGATCTTACTAATGAACTAGTGGGCGTTTTGTGGCTTACATTTTCACTAGTAAGCGTCAAAATGACCTTACTAGTGAATTAGTGAGCGTTTTGTGGCTTACATGTCAACTAGTAAGCCTCAAAATGATCTTACTAGTGAACTAGTGGGCACATTTATGGCCTTACATGTTCACTAGTAAGCCTCAAAATGATCTTACCAGTGAACTAGTGGGCGTTTTGCGGCTTACATGTCAAATAGTAAGCCTCAAAATGATCTTACTAGTGAACAAAGGGGCACATTTATGGCCGTACGTGTTCACTAGTAAGCCTCAAAATGATCTTACTAGTGAACTAGTGGGCGTTTTGTGGCTTACATGTTCACGAGTGAGCGTCAAAATGACCTTACTAGTGAATTAGTGAGCGTTTTGTGGCTTACATGTCAACTAGTAAGCCTCAAAATGATCTTACTAGTGAACTAGTGGGCACATTTATGGCCTTACATGTTCACTAGTAAGCCTCAAAATGATCTTACTAGTGAACTAGTGGGCACATTTATGGCCTTACATGTTCACTAGTAAGCCTCAAAATGATCTTACCAGTGAACTAGTGGGCGTTTTGCGGCTTACATGTCAAATAGTAAGCCTCAAAATGATCTTACTAGTGAACAAAGGGGCACATTTATGGCCTTACGTGTTCACTAGTAAGCCTCAAAATGATCTTAGTAGTGAACTAGTGGGCGTTTTGTGGCTTACATGTTCACGAGTGAGCGTCAAAATGACCTTACTAGTGAATTAGTGAGCGTTTTGTGGCTTACATGTCAACTAGTAAGCCTCAAAATGATCTTACTAGTGAACTAGTGGGCACATTTATGGCCTTACATGTTCACTAGTAAGCCTCAAAATGATCTTACTAGTGAACTAGTGGGCACATTTATGGCCTTACGTGTTCACTAGTAAGCGTCAAAATGATCTTACTAGTAAACTAGTGGGCGTTTTGTGGCTTACATCTTCACTCGTAAGCCTCAAAATGATCTTACTAATGAACTAGTGGGCGTTTTGTGGCTTACATGTCAACTAGTGAGCCTCAAAATGATCTTACTAGTGAACTAGTGGGCACATTTATGGCCTTACATGTTCACTAGTAAGCGTCAAAATGACCTTACTAGTGAACTAGTGGGCGTTTTGCGGCTTGCATGTCAACTAGTAAGCCTCAAAATGATCTTACGAGTGAACTAGTGGGCGTTTTGCGGCTTACATGTCAACAAGTAAGCCTCAAAATGATCTTACTAATGAACTAGTGGGCGTTTTGTGGCTTACATCTTCACTAGTAAGTGTCAAAATGACCATACTAGAGAATTAGTGAGCGTTTTGTGGCTTACATGTCAACTAGTAAGCCTCAAAATGATCTTACTAGTGAACTAGTGGGCACATTTATGGCCTTACATGTTCACTAGTAAGCCTCAAAATGATCTTACCAGTGAACTAGTGGGCATTTTGCGGCATACATGTCAAATAGTAAGCCTCAAAATGATCTTACTAGTGAACTAGTGGGCACATTTATGGCCTTACGTGTTCACTAGTAAGCCTCAAAATGATCTTACTAGTGAACTAGTGGGCACATTTATGGCCTTACGTGTTCACTAGTAAGCGTCAAAATGATCTTACTAATAAACTAGTGGGCGTTTTGTGGCTTACATCTTCACTCGTAAGCCTCAAAATGATCTTACTAATGAACTAGTGGGCGTTTTGTGGCTTACATGTCAACTAGTGAGCCTCAAAATGATCTTACTAGTGAACTAGTGGGCACATTTATGGCCTTACATGTTCACTAGTAAGCGTCAAAATGACCTTACTAGTGAACTAGTGAGCGTTTTGTGGCGTACATGTTCACTAGTAAGCCTCAAAATGATCTTACCAGTGAACTAGTGGGCGTTTTGCGGCTTACATGTCAAATAGTAAGCCTCAAAATGATCTTACTAGTGAACTAGTGGGCACATTTATGGCCTTACGTGTTCACTAGTAAGCGTCAAAATGATCTTACTAGTGAACTAGTGAGCGTTTTGTGCCTTGCATGTTCACTAGTAAGCCTCAAAATGATCTTAATAGTGAACTAGTGGGCATTTTGCGGCTTACATGTGAATTAGTAAGCCTCAAAATGATCTTACTAGTGAACTAGTGGGCGTTTTGTGGCTTACATGTTCACTAGTGAGCGTCAAAATGACCTTACTAGTGAACTAGTGAATGTTTTGTGGCTTACATGTCAACTAGTAAGCCTCAAAATGATCTTACTAGTGAACTAGTGGGCGTTTTGTGGCTTAATTGTCAACTAGTAAGCCTCAAAATGATCCTACTAGTGAACTAGTGGGCGTTTTGCGGCTTACATGTCAACTAGTGAGCCTCAAAATGATCTTACTAGTGAACTAGTTGGCGTTTTGTGGCTTACATGTTCACTAGTGAGCGTCAAAATGACCTTACTAGTAAACTAGTGTGCGTTTTGTGGCTTACATCTTCACTCGTAAGCCTCAAAATGATCTTACTAGTGAACTAGTGGGCGTTTTGTTGCTTACATGTCAACTAGTAAGCCTCAAAATGATCTTACGAGTGAACTAGAGGGCGTTTTGCGGCTTACATGTCAACTAGTAAGCCTCAAAATGATCTTACTAGTGAACTAGTGGGCACATTTATGGCCTTACGTGTTCACTAGTAAGCCTCAAAATGATCTTACTAGTGAACTAGTGGGCGTTTTGTGGCTTACATGTCAAATAGTGAGCCTCAAAATTATCTTACTAGTGAACTAGTGGGCACATTTATGGCCTTACATGTTCACTAGGAAGCGTCAAAATGACCTTACTAGTGAACTAGTGGGCGTTTTGCGGCTTGCATGTCAACTAGTAAGCCTCAAAATGATCTTACGAGTGAACTAGTGGCCGTTTTGCGGCTTACATGTCAACAAGTAGCCTCAGAATGATCTTACTAATGAACTAGTGGGCGTTTTGTGGCTTACATTTTCACTAGTAAGCGTCAAAATGACCTTACTAGTGAATTAGTGAGCGTTTTGTGGCTTACATGTCAACTAGTAAGCCTCAAAATGATCTTACTAGTGAACTAGTGGGCACATTTATGGCCTTACATGTTCACTAGTAAGCCTCAAAATGATCTTACCAGTGAACTAGTGGGCGTTTTGCGGCTTACATGTCAAATAGTAAGCCTCAAAATGATCTTACTAGTGAACAAATGTGCACATTTATGGCCTTACGTGTTCACTAGTAAGCCTCAAAATGATCTTACTAGTGAAGTAGTGGGCGTTTTGTGGCTTACATGTCAAATAGTAAGCCTCAAAATGATCTTACTAGTGAACTAGTGGGCACATTTATGGCCTTACGTGTTCACTAGTAAGCGTCAAAATGATCTTACTAGTAAACTAGTGGGCGTTTTGTGGCTTACATCTTCACTCGTAAGCCTCAAAATGATCTTACTAATGAACTAGTGGGCGTTTTGTGGCTTACATGTCAACTAGTGAGCCTCAAAATGATCTTACTAGTGAACTAGTGGGCACATTTATGGCCTTACATGTTCACTAGTAAGCGTCAAAATGACCTTACTAGTGAACTAGTGAGCGTTTTGTGGCGTACATGTTCACTAGTAAGCCTCAAAATGAACTTACTAGTGAACTAGTGGGCATTTTGTGGCTTACATGTCAACTAGTAAGCCTCAAAATGATCTTACTAGTGAACTAGTAGGCACATTTATAGCCTTACATCTTCACTAGTAAGCCTCAAAATGAACTTACTAGTGAACTAGTGGGCGTTTTGCGGCTTGCATGTCAACTAGTAAGCCTCAAAATGATCTTACGAGTGAACTAGTGGGCGTTTTGCGGCTTACATGTCAACAAGTAAGCCTCAAAATGATCTTACTAATGAACTAGTGGGCACATTTATGGCCTTACATGTTCACTAGTAAGCCTCAAAATGATCTTACCAGTGAACTAGTGGGCGTTTTGCGGCTTACATGTCAAATAGTAAGCCTCAAAATGATCTTACTAGTGAACTAGTGGGCACATTTATGGGCTTACGTGTTCACTAGTAAGCGTCAAAATGATCTTACTAGTGAACTAGTGAGCGTTTTGTGGCTTGCATGTTCACTAGTAAGCCTCAAAATGATCTTACTAGTGAATTAGTGAGCGTTTTGTGGCTTACATGTCAACTAGTAAGCCTCAAAATGATCTTACTAGTGAACTAGTGGGCACACTTATGGCCTTACATGTTCACTAGTAAGCCTCAAAATGATCTTACCAGTGAACTAGTGGGCGTTTTGCGGCTTACATCTTCACTAGTAAGCGTCAAAATGACCTTACTAGTGAATTAGTGAGCGTTTTGTGGCTTACATGTCAACTAGTAAGCCTCAAAATGATCTTACTAGTGAACTAGTGGGCACATTTATGGCCTTACATGTTCACTAGTAAGCCTCAAAATGATCTTACCAGTGAACTAGTGGGCGTTTTGCGGCTTACATGTCAAATAGTAAGCCTCAAAATGATCTTACTAGTGAACTAGTGGGCACATTTATGGCCTTACGTGTTCACTAGTAAGCGTCAAAATGATCTTACTAGTGAACTAGTGAGCGTTTTGTGGCTTGCATGTTCACTAGTAAGCCTCAAAATGATCTTAATAGTGAACTAGTGGGCATTTTGCGGCTTACATGTGAATTAGTAAGCCTCAAAATGATCTTACTAGTGAACTAGTGGGCGTTTTGTGGCTTACATGTTCACTAGTGAGCGTCAAAATGACCTTACTAGTGAACTAGTGAATGTTTTGTGGCTTACATGTCAACTAGTAAGCCTCAAAATGATCTTACTAGTGAACTAGTGGGCGTTTTGTGGGATAATTGTCAACTAGTAAGCCTCAAAATGATCCTACTAGTGAACTAGTGGGCGTTTTGCGGCTTACATGTCAACTAGTGAGCCTCAAAATGATCTTACTGGTGAACTAGTTGGCGTTTTGTGGCTTACATGTTCACTAGTGAGCGTCAAAATGACCTTACTAGTAAACTAGTGTGCGTTTTGTGGCTTACATCTTCACTCGTAAGCCTCAAAATGATCTTACTAGTGAACTAGTGGGCGTTTTGTGGCTTACATGTCAACTAGTAAGCCTCAAAATGATCTTACGAGTGAACTAGAGGGCGTTTTGCGGCTTACATGTCAACTAGTAAGCCTCAAAATGATCTTACTAGTGAACTAGTGGGCACATTTATGGCCTTACGTGTTCACTAGTAAGCCTCAAAATGATCTTACTAGTGAACTAGTGGGCGTTTTGTGGCTTACATGTCAAATAGTGAGCCTCAAAATTATCTTACTAGTGAACTAGTGGGCACATTTATGGCCTTACATGTTCACTAGGAAGCGTCAAAATGACCTTACTAGTGAACTAGTGGGCGTTTTGCGGCTTGCATGTCAACTAGTAAGCCTCAAAATGATCTTACGAGTGAACTAGTGGGCGTTTTGCGGCTTACATGTCAACAAGTAGCCTCAAAATGATCTTACTAATGAACTAGTGGGCGTTTTGTGGCTTACATTTTCACTAGTAAGCGTCAAAATGACCTTACTAGTGAATTAGTGAGCGTTTTGTGGCTTACATGTCAACTAGTAAGCCTCAAAATGATCTTACTAGTGAACTAGTGGGCACATTTATGGCCTTACATGTTCACTAGTAAGCCTCAAAATGATCTTACCAGTGAACTAGTGGGCGTTTTGCGGCTTACATGTCAAATAGTAAGCCTCAAAATGATCTTACTAGTGAACAAAGGGGCACATTTATGGCCTTACGTGTTCACTAGTAAGCCTCAAAATGATCTTACTAGTGAACTAGTGGGCGTTTTGTGGCTTACATGTTCACGAGTGAGCGTCAAAATGACCTTACTAGTGAATTAGTGAGCGTTTTGTGGCTTACATGTCAACTAGTAAGCCTCAAAATGATCTTACTAGTGAACTAGTGGGCACATTTATGGCCTTACATGTTCACTAGTAAGCCTCAAAATGATCTTACTAGTGAACTAGTGGGCACATTTATGGCCTTACATGTTCACTAGTAAGCCTCAAAATGATCTTACCAGTGAACTAGTGGGCGTTTTGCGGCTTACATGTCAAATAGTAAGCCTCAAAATGATCTTACTAGTGAACAAAGGGGCACATTTATGGCCTTACGTGTTCACTAGTAAGCCTCAAAATGATCTTACTAGTGAACTAGTGGGCGTTTTGTGGCTTACATGTTCACGAGTGAGCGTCAAAATGACCTTACTAGTGAATTAGTGAGCGTTTTGTGGCTTACATGTCAACTAGTAAGCCTCAAAATGATCTTACTAGTGAACTAGTGGGCACATTTATGGCCTTACATGTTCACTAGTAAGCCTCAAAATGATCTTACTAGTGAACTAGTGGGCACATTTATGGCCTTACGTGTTCACTAGTAAGCGTCAAAATGATCTTACTAGTAAACTAGTGGGCGTTTTGTGGCTTACATCTTCACTCGTAAGCCTCAAAATGATCTTACTAATGAACTAGTGGGCGTTTTGTGGCTTACATGTCAACTAGTGAGCCTCAAAATGATCTTACTAGTGAACTAGTGGGCACATTTATGGCCTTACATGTTCAATAGTAAGCGTCAAAATGACCTTACTAGTGAACTAGTGGGCGTTTTGCGGCTTGCATGTCAACTAGTAAGCCTCAAAATGATCTTACGAGTGAACTAGTGGGCGTTTTGCGGCTTACATGTCAACAAGTAAGCCTCAAAATGATCTTACTAATGAACTAGTGGGCGTTTTGTGGCTTACATCTTCACTAGTAAGTGTCAAAATGACCATACTAGAGAATTAGTGAGCGTTTTGTGGCTTACATGTCAACTAGTAAGCCTCAAAATGATCTTACTAGTGAACTAGTGGGCACATTTATGGCCTTACATGTTCACTAGTAAGCCTCAAAATGATCTTACCAGTGAACTAGTGGGCATTTTGCGGCTTACATGTCAAATAGTAAGCCTCAAAATGATCTTACTAGTGAACTAGTGGGCACATTTATGGCCTTACGTGTTCACTAGTAAGCCTCAAAATGATCTTACTAGTGAACTAGTGGGCACATTTATGGCCTTACGTGTTCACTAGTAAGCGTCAAAATGATCTTACTAGTAAACTAGTGGGCGTTTTGTGGCTTACATCTTCACTCGTAAGCCTCAAAATGATCTTACTAATGAACTAGTGGGCGTTTTGTGGCTTACATGTCAACTAGTGAGCCTCAAAATGATCTTACTAGTGAACTAGTGGGCACATTTATGGCCTTACATGTTCACTAGTAAGCGTCAAAATGACCTTACTAGTGAACTAGTGAGCGTTTTGTGGCGTACATGTTCACTAGTAAGCCTCAAAATGATCTTACCAGTGAACTAGTGGGCGTTTTGCGGCTTACATGTCAAATAGTAAGCCTCAAAATGATCTTACTAGTGAACTAGTGGGCACATTTTTGGCCTTACGTGTTCACTAGTAAGCGTCAAAATGATCTTACTAGTGAACTAGTGAGCGTTTTGTGGCTTGCATGTTCACTAGTAAGCCTCAAAATGATCTTACCAGTGAACTAGTGGGCATTTTGCGGCTTACATGTGAATTAGTAAGCCTCAAAATGATCTTACTAGTGAACTAGTGGGCGTTTTGTGGCTTACGTGTTCACTAGTGAGCGTCAAAATGACCTTACTGGTGAACTAGTGAATGTTTTGTGGCTTACATGTCAACTAGTAAGCCTCAAAATGATCTTACTAGTGAACTAGTGGGCGTTTTGTGGCTTAATTGTCAACTAGTAAGCCTCAAAATGATCCTACTAGTGAACTAGTGGGCGTTTTGCGGCTTACATGTCAACTAGTGAGCCTCAAAATGATCTTACTAGTGAACTAGTTGGCGTTTTGTGGCTTACATGTTCACTAGTGAGCGTCAAAATGACCTTACTAGTAAACTAGTGTGCGTTTTGTGGCTTACATCTTCACTCGTAAGCCTCAAAATGATCTTACTAGTGAACTAGGGGGCGTTTTGTGGCTTACATGTCAACTAGTAAGCCTCAAAATGATCTTACGAGTGAACTAGAGGGCGTTTTGCGGCTTACATGTCAACTAGTAAGCCTCAAAATGATCTTACTAGTGAACTAGTGGGCACATTTATGGCCTTACGTGTTCACTAGTAAGCCTCAAAATGATCTTACTAGTGAACTAGTGGGCGTTTTGTGGCTTACATGTCAAATAGTGAGCCTCAAAATTATCTTACTAGTGAACTAGTGGGCACATTTATGGCCTTACATGTTCACTAGGAAGCGTCAAAATGACCTTACTAGTGAACTAGTGGGCGTTTTGCGGCTTGCATGTCAACTAGTAAGCCTCAAAATGATCTTACGAGTGAACTAGTGGCCGTTTTGCGGCTTACATGTCAACAAGTAGCCTCAGAATGATCTTACTAATGAACTAGTGGGCGTTTTGTGGCTTACATTTTCACTAGTAAGCGTCAAAATGACCTTACTAGTGAATTAGTGAGCGTTTTGTGGCTTACATGTCAACTAGTAAGCCTCAAAATGATCTTACTAGTGAACTAGTGGGCACATTTATGGCCTTACATGTTCACTAGTAAGCCTCAAAATGATCTTACCAGTGAACTAGTGGGCGTTTTGCGGCTTACATGTCAAATAGTAAGCCTCAAAATGATCTTACTAGTGAACAAAGGGGCACATTTATGGCCGTACGTGTTCACTAGTAAGCCTCAAAATGATCTTACTAGTGAACTAGTGGGCGTTTTGTGGCTTACATGTTCACGAGTGAGCGTCAAAATGACCTTACTAGTGAATTAGTGAGCGTTTTGTGGCTTACATGTCAACTAGTAAGCCTCAAAATGATCTTACTAGTGAACTAGTGGGCACATTTATGGCCTTACATGTTCACTAGTAAGCCTCAAAATGATCTTACTAGTGAACTAGTGGGCACATTTATGGCCTTACATGTTCACTAGTAAGCCTCAAAATGATCTTACCAGTGAACTAGTGGGCGTTTTGCGGCTTACATGTCAAATAGTAAGCCTCAAAATGATCTTACTAGTGAACAAAGGGGCACATTTATGGCCTTACGTGTTCACTAGTAAGCCTCAAAATGATCTTACTAGTGAACTAGTGGGCGTTTTGTGGCTTACATGTTCACGAGTGAGCGTCAAAATGACCTTACTAGTGAATTAGTGAGCGTTTTGTGGCTTACATGTCAACTAGTAAGCCTCAAAATGATCTTACTAGTGAACTAGTGGGCACATTTATGGCCTTACATGTTCACTAGTAAGCCTCAAAATGATCTTACTAGTGAACTAGTGGGCACATTTATGGCCTTACGTGTTCACTAGTAAGCGTCAAAATGATCTTACTAGTAAACTAGTGGGCGTTTTGTGGCTTACATCTTCACTCGTAAGCCTCAAAATGATCTTACTAATGAACTAGTGGGCGTTTTGTGGCTTACATGTCAACTAGTGAGCCTCAAAATGATCTTACTAGTGAACTAGTGGGCACATTTATGGCCTTACATGTTCACTAGTAAGCGTCAAAATGACCTTACTAGTGAACTAGTGGGCGTTTTGCGGCTTGCATGTCAACTAGTAAGCCTCAAAATGATCTTACGAGTGAACTAGTGGGCGTTTTGCGGCTTACATGTCAACAAGTAAGCCTCAAAATGATCTTACTAATGAACTAGTGGGCGTTTTGTGGCTTACATCTTCACTAGTAAGTGTCAAAATGACCATACTAGAGAATTAGTGAGCGTTTTGTGGCTTACATGTCAACTAGTAAGCCTCAAAATGATCTTACTAGTGAACTAGTGGGCACATTTATGGCCTTACATGTTCACTAGTAAGCCTCAAAATGATCTTACCAGTGAACTAGTGGGCATTTTGCGGCATACATGTCAAATAGTAAGCCTCAAAATGATCTTACTAGTGAACTAGTGGGCACATTTATGGCCTTACGTGTTCACTAGTAAGCCTCAAAATGATCTTACTAGTGAACTAGTGGGCACATTTATGGCCTTACGTGTTCACTAGTAAGCGTCAAAATGATCTTACTAATAAACTAGTGGGCGTTTTGTGGCTTACATCTTCACTCGTAAGCCTCAAAATGATCTTACTAATGAACTAGTGGGCGTTTTGTGGCTTACATGTCAACTAGTGAGCCTCAAAATGATCTTACTAGTGAACTAGTGGGCACATTTATGGCCTTACATGTTCACTAGTAAGCGTCAAAATGACCTTACTAGTGAACTAGTGAGCGTTTTGTGGCGTACATGTTCACTAGTAAGCCTCAAAATGATCTTACCAGTGAACTAGTGGGCGTTTTGCGGCTTACATGTCAAATAGTAAGCCTCAAAATGATCTTACTAGTGAACTAGTGGGCACATTTATGGCCTTACGTGTTCACTAGTAAGCGTCAAAATGATCTTACTAGTGAACTAGTGAGCGTTTTGTGGCTTGCATGTTCACTAGTAAGCCTCAAAATGATCTTAATAGTGAACTAGTGGGCATTTTGCGGCTTACATGTGAATTAGTAAGCCTCAAAATGATCTTACTAGTGAACTAGTGGGCGTTTTGTGGCTTAATTGTCAACTAGTAAGCCTCAAAATGATCCTACTAGTGAACTAGTGGGCGTTTTGCGGCTTACATGTCAACTAGTGAGCCTCAAAATGATCTTACTAGTGAACTAGTTGGCGTTTTGTGGCTTACATGTTCACTAGTGAGCGTCAAAATGACCTTACTAGTAAACTAGTGTGCGTTTTGTGGCTTACATCTTCACTCGTAAGCCTCAAAATGATCTTACTAGTGAACTACTGGGCGTTTTGTTGCTTACATGTCAACTAGTAAGCCTCAAAATGATCTTACGAGTGAACTAGAGGGCGTTTTGCGGCTTACATGTCAACTAGTAAGCCTCAAAATGATCTTACTAGTGAACTAGTGGGCACATTTATGGCCTTACGTGTTCACTAGTAAGCCTCAAAATGATCTTACTAGTGAACTAGTGGGCGTTTTGTGGCTTACATGTCAAATAGTGAGCCTCAAAATTATCTTACTAGTGAACTAGTGGGCACATTTATGGCCTTACATGTTCACTAGGAAGCGTCAAAATGACCTTACTAGTGAACTAGTGGGCGTTTTGCGGCTTGCATGTCAACTAGTAAGCCTCAAAATGATCTTACGAGTGAACTAGTGGCCGTTTTGCGGCTTACATGTCAACAAGTAGCCTCAGAATGATCTTACTAATGAACTAGTGGGCGTTTTGTGGCTTACATTTTCACTAGTAAGCGTCAAAATGACCTTACTAGTGAATTAGTGAGCGTTTTGTGGCTTACATGTCAACTAGTAAGCCTCAAAATGATCTTACTAGTGAACTAGTGGGCACATTTATGGCCTTACATGTTCACTAGTAAGCCTCAAAATGATCTTACCAGTGAACTAGTGGGCGTTTTGCGGCTTACATGTCAAATAGTAAGCCTCAAAATGATCTTACTAGTGAACAAATGGGCACATTTATGGCCTTACGTGTTCACTAGTAAGCCTCAAAATGATCTTACTAGTGAACTAGTGGGCGTTTTGTGGCTTACATGTTCACGAGTGAGCGTCAAAATGACCTTACTAGTGAATTAGTGAGCGTTTTGTGGCTTACATGTCAACTAGTAAGCCTCAAAATGATCTTACTAGTGAACTAGTGGGCACATTTATGGCCTTACATGTTCACTAGTAAGCCTCAAAATGATCTTACTAGTGAACTAGTGGGCACATTTATGGCCTTACGTGTTCACTAGTAAGCGTCAAAATGATCTTACTAGTAAACTAGTGGGCGTTTTGTGGCTTACATCTTCACTCGTAAGCCTCAAAATGATCTTACTAATGAACTAGTGGGGGTTTTGTGGCTTACATGTCAACTAGTGAGCCTCAAAATGATCTTACTAGTGAACTAGTGGGCACATTTATGGCCTTACATGTTCACTAGTAAGCGTCAAAATGACCTTACTAGTGAACTAGTGGGCGTTTTGCGGCTTGCATGTCAACTAGTAAGCCTCAAAATGATCTTACGAGTGAACTAGTGGGCGTTTTGCGGCTTACATGTCAACAAGTAAGCCTCAAAATGATCTTACTAATGAACTAGTGGGCGTTTTGTGGCTTACATCTTCACTAGTAAGCGTCAAAATGACCATACTAGAGAATTAGTGAGCGTTTTGTGGCTTACATGTCAACTAGTAAGCCTCAAAATGATCTTACTAGTGAACTAGTGGGCACATTTATGGCCTTACATGTTCACTAGTAAGCCTCAAAATTATCTTACCAGTGAACTAGTGGGCATTTTGCGGCTTACATGTCAAATAGTAAGCCTCAAAATGATCTTACTAGTGAACTAGTGGGCACATTTATGGCCTTACGTGTTCACTAGTAAGCCTCAAAATGATCTTACTAGTGAACTAGTGGGCACATTTATGGCCTTACGTGTTCACTAGTAAGCGTCAAAATGATCTTACTAGTAAACTAGTGGGCGTTTTGTGGCTTACATCTTCACTCGTAAGCCTCAAAATGATCTTACTAATGAACTAGTGGGCGTTTTGTGGCTTACATGTCAACTAGTGAGCCTCAAAATGATCTTACTAGTGAACTAGTGAGCACATTTATGGCCTTACATGTTCACTAGTAAGCGTCAAAATGACCTTACTAGTGAACTAGTGAGCGTTTTGTGGCGTACATGTTCACTAGTAAGCCTCAAAATGACCTTAATAGTGAACTAGTGAGCGTTTTATGGCTTACAAGTTCACTAGTAAGGGTCAAAATGATCTTACTAGTGAACTAGTGGGCGTTTTGTGGCTTACATCTTCACTAGTAAGCCTCAAAATGAACTTACTAGTGAACTAGTGGGCATTTTGTGGCTTACATGTCAACTAGTAAGCCTCAAAATGATCTTATTAGTGAACTAGTGGGCACATTTATGGCCTTACATCTTCACTCGTAAGCCTCAAAATGATCTTACTAATGAACTAGTGGGCGTTTTGTGGCTTACATGTCAACTAGTGAGCCTCAAAATGATCTTACTAGTGAACTAGTGGGCACATTTATGGCGTTACATGTTCACTAGTAAGCGTCAAAATGATCTTACTAGTGAACTAGTGGGCGTTTTGCGGCTTACAAGTCAACTAGTAAGCCTCAAAATGATCTTACTAGTGAACTAATGAGCGTTTTGCAGCTTACATGTCAACTAGTAAGCCTCAAAATGCTCTTACTAGTGAACTAGTGGGCGTTTTTCAACTTACATGTCAACTAGTAAGCCTCAAAATGATCTTACTAGTAAACTAGTGGGCGTTTTGTGGCTTACATGTTCACTAGTAAGCGTCAAAATTACCTTACTAGTGAACTAGTGGGCGTTTTGCGGCTTACATGTCAACTAGTAAGCCTCAAAATGATCTTACTAGTGAACTAGTAGGCGTTTTGCGGCTTACATGTCAACTAGTAAGCCTCAAAATGATCTTACTAGTGAACTAGTCGGCGTTTGGCGGCTTACATGTCAACTAGTAAGCCTCAAAATGATCTTACTAGTCAACTAGTGGGCGTTTTGTGGCTTACATGTCAACTAGTAAGCCTCAAAATGATCTTACTAGTGAACTAATGGGCACATTTATGGCCTTGTATGTTCACTAGTAAGCGTCAAAATGATCTTACTAGTCAACTAGTGGGCGTTTTGTGGCTTACATGTAAACTAGTAAGCCTCAAAATTATCTTACTAGTGAACTAGTGGGCACATTTATGGCCATACATGTTCACTAGTAAGCGTCAAAATTATCTTCCAAGTGAACTAGTGGGCGTTTTGCGGCTTACATGTCAACAAGTAAGCCTCAAAATGAACTTACTAATGAACTAGTGGGCGTTTTGCGGCTTACATGTCAACAAGTAAGCCTCAAAATGATCTTACTAATGAACTAGTGGGCGTTTTGTGGCTTACATGTTCACTAGTAAGCCTCAAAATGATCTTACTAGTGAACAAGTGGGCGTTTTGCGGCTTACATGTCAACAAATAAGCCTCAAAATGATCTTACTAGTGAACTAGTGGGCGTTTTGTGGCTTACATGTTCACTAGTAAGCGTCAAAATGACCTTACTAGTGAATTAGTGAGCGTTTTGTGGCTTACATGTCAACTAGTAAGCGTGAAAATGACCTTACTAGTGAACTAGTGGGCACATTTATGGCCTTACATGTTCACTAGTAAGCGTCAAAATGATCTTACTAGTGAACTAGTGGGCACGTTTATGGCCTTACATGTTCACTAGTAAGCGTGAAAATGATCTTACTAGTGAACTAGTGGGCGTTTTGCGCCTTACATGTCAACTTGTAAGCCTCAAAATGATCTTACGAGTGAGCTAGTGGGCGTTTTGCGGCTTTCATGTCAACTAGTAAGCCTCAAAATGATCTTACTAGTGAACTAGTGGGTTCTTTTGTGGCTTACATGTTCACTAGTAAGCGTCACAATGACCTTACTTGTGAACTAGTGAGCGTTTTGTGGCTTACATGTCAACTAGTAAGCCTCAAAATGATCTTACTAGTGAACTAGTGGGCACATTTATGGCCTTACATGTTCACTAGTAAGCCTCAAAATGATCTTACCAGTGAACTAGTGGGCGTTTTGCGGCTTACATGTCAAATAGTAAGCCTCAAAATGATCTTACTAGTGAACAAATGGGCACATTTATGGCCTTACGTGTTCACTAGTAAGCCTCAAAATGATCTTACTAGTGAACTAGTGGGCGTTTTGTGGCTTACATGTTCACGAGTGAGCGTCAAAATGACCTTACTAGTGAATTAGTGAGCGTTTTGTGGCTTACATGTCAACTAGTAAGCCTCAAAATGATCTTACTAGTGAACTAGTGGGCACATTTATGGCCTTACATTTTCACTAGTAAGCCTCAAAATGATCTTACTAGTGAACTAGTGGGCACATTTATGGCCTTACGTGTTCACTAGTAAGCGTCAAAATGATCTTACTAGTAAACTAGTGGGCGTTTTGTGGCTTACATCTTCACTCGTAAGCCTCAAAATGATCTTACTAATGAACTAGTGGGCGTTTTGTGGCTTACATGTCAACTAGTGAGCCTCAAAATGATCTTACTAGTGAACTAGTGGGCACATTTATGGCCTTACATGTTCACTAGTAAGCGTCAAAATGACCTTACTAGTGAACTAGTGGGCGTTTTGCGGCTTGCATGTCAACTAGTAAGCCTCAAAATGATCTTACGAGTGAACTAGTGGGCGTTTTGCGGCTTACATGTCAACAAGTAAGCCTCAAAATGATCTTACTAATGAACTAGTGGGCGTTTTGTGGCTTACATCTTCACTAGTAAGCGTCAAAATGACCATACTAGAGAATTAGTGAGCGTTTTGTGGCTTACATGTCAACTAGTAAGCCTCAAAATGATCTTACTAGTGAACTAGTGGGCACATTTATGGCCTTACATGTTCACTAGTAAGCCTCAAAATGATCTTACCAGTGAACTAGTGGGCATTTTGCGGCTTACATGTCAAATAGTAAGCCTCAAAATGATCTTACTAGTGAACTAGTGGGCACATTTATGGCCTTACGTGTTCACTAGTAAGCCTCAAAATGATCTTACTAGTGAACTAGTGGGCACATTTATGGCCTTACGTGTTCACTAGTAAGCGTCAAAATGATCTTACTAGTAAACTAGTGGGCGTTTTGTGGCTTACATCTTCACTCGTAAGCCTCAAAATGATCTTACTAATGAACTAGTGGGCGTTTTGTGGCTTACATGTCAACTAGTGAGACTCAAAATGATCTTACTAGTGAACTAGTGGGCACATTTATGGCCTTACATGTTCACTAGTAAGCGTCAAAATGACCTTACTAGTGAACTAGTGAGCGTTTTGTGGCGTACATGTTCACTAGTAAGCCTCAAAATGACCTTAATAGTGAACTAGTGAGCGTTTTATGGCTTACAAGTTCACTAGTAAGGGTCAAAATGATCTTACTAGTGAACTAGTGGGCGTTTTGTGGCTTACATCTTCACTAGTAAGCCTCAAAATGAACTTACTAGTGAACTAGTGGGCATTTTGTGGCTTACATGTCAACTAGTAAGCCTCAAAATGATCTTACTAGTGAACTAGTGGGCACATTTATGGCCTTACATCTGCACTCGTAAGCCTCAAAATGATCTTACTAATGAACTAGTGGGCGTTTTGTGGCTTACATGTCAACTAGTGAGCCTCAAAATGATCTTACTAGTGAACTAGTGGGCACATTTATGGCGTTACATGTTCACTAGTAAGCGTCAAAATGATCTTACTAGTGAACTAGTGGGCGTTTTGCGGCTTACAAGTCAACTAGTAAGCCTCAAAATGATCTTACTAGTGAACTAGTGAGCGTTTTGCAGCTTACATGTCAACTAGTAAGCCTCAAAATGCTCTTACTAGTGAACAAGTGGGCGTTTTTCAACTTACATGTCAACTAGTAAGCCTCAAAATGATCTTACTAGTAAACTAGTGGGCGTTTTGTGGCTTACATGTTCACTAGTAAGCGTCAAAATTACCTTACTAGTGAACTAGTGGGCGTTTTGCGGCTTACATGTCAACTAGTAAGCCTCAAAATGATCTTACTAGTGAACTAGTAGGCGTTTTGCGGCTTACATGTCAACTAGTAAGCCTCAAAATGATCTTACTAGTGAACTAGTCGGCGTTTGGCGGCTTACATGTCAACTAGTAAGCCTCAAAATGATCTTACTAGTCAACTAGTGTGCGTTTTGTGGCTTACATGTCAACTAGTAAGCCTCAAAATGATCTTACTAGTGAACTAATGGGCACATTTATGGCCTTGTATGTTCACTAGTAAGCGTCAAAATGATCTTACTAGTGAACTAGTGGGCGTTTTGTGGCTTACATGTAAACTAGTAAGCCTCAAAATTATCTTACTAGTGAACTAGTGGGCACATTTATGGCCATACATGTTCACTAGTAAGCGTCAAAATTATCTTCCAAGTGAACTAGTGGGCGTTTTGCGGCTTACATGTCAACAAGTAAGCCTCAAAATGAACTTACTAATGAACTAGTGGGCGTTTTGCGGCTTACATGTCAACAAGTAAGCCTCAAAATGATCTTACTAATGAACTAGTGGGCGTTTTGTGGCTTACATGTTCACTAGTAAGCCTCAAAATGATCTTACTAGTGAACAAGTGGGCGTTTTGCGGCTTACATGTCAACAAATAAGCCTCAAAATGATCTTACTAGTGAACTAGTGGGCGTTTTGTGGCTTACATGTTCACTAGTAAGCGTCAAAATGACCTTACTAGTGAATTAGTGAGCGTTTTGTGGCTTACATGTCAACTAGTAAGCCTCAAAATGACCTTACTAGTGAACTAGTGGGCACATTTATGGCCTTACATGTTCACTAGTAAGCGTCAAAATGATCTTACTAGTGAACTAGTGGGCACGTTTATGGCCTTACATGTTCACTAGTAAGCGTGAAAATGATCTTACTAGTGAACTAGTGGGCGTTTTGCGCCTTACATGTCAACTTGTAAGCCTCAAAATGATCTTACGAGTGAGCTAGTGGGCGTTTTGCGGCTTTCATGTCAACTAGTAAGCCTCAAAATGATCTTACTAGTGAACTAGTGGGTTCTTTTGTGGCTTACATGTTCACTAGTAAGCGTCACAATGACCTTACTTGTGAACTAGTGAGCGTTTTGTGGCTTACATGTTCACTAGTAAGCGTCAAAATGATCTTACTAGTGAACTCGTGGGCGTTTTGTGGCTTACATGTCAAATAGTAAGCCTCAAAATGATCTTACTAGTGAACTAGTGGGCACATTTATGGCCTTACGTGTTCACTAGTAACCGTCAAAATGATCTTACTAGTAAACTAGTGGGCGTTTTGTGGCTTACATCTTCACTCGTAAGCCTCAAAATGACCTTATAGGGAACTAGTGGGCACATTTATGGCCTTACGTGTTCACTAGTAAGCCTCAAAATGATCTTACTAGTGAACTAGTGGGCGTTTTGTGGCTTACATGTCAACTAGTAAGCCTCAAAATGATCTTACGAGTGTACTAGTGGGCGTTTTGCGGCTTACATGTCAACTAGTAAGCCTCAAAATGATCTTACTAGTGAACTAGTGGGCACATTTATGGCCTTACATGTTCACTAGTAAGCGTCAAAATGATCTTACTAGTGAACTAGTGGGTTCTTTTGTGGCTTACATGTTCACTAGTAAGCGTCACAATGACCTTAATTGTGAACTAGTGAGCGTTTTGTGGCTTACATGTTCACTAGTAAGCGTCAAAATGATCTTACGAGTGAACTAGTGGGCGTTTTGCGGCTTACATGTCAACAAGTAAGCCTCAAAATGATCTTACTAATGAACTAGTGGGCGTTTTGTGGCTTCCATGTTCACTAGTAAGCGTCAAAATGACCTTACTAGTGAATTAGTGAGCGTTTTGTGGCTTACATCTCAACTAGTAAGCCTCAAAATGATCTTACTAGTGAACTAGTGGGCGTTTTGTGGCTTACATGTTCACTAGAAAGCCTCAAAATGATCTTACTAGTGAACTAGTGGGCACATTTATGGCCTTACATGTTCACTAGTAAGCCTCAAAATGATCTTAAGAGTGAACAAGTGGGCGTTTTGCGGCTTACATGTCAACAAAAAAGCCTCAAAATGATCTTACTAGTGAACTAATGGGCGTTTTGTGGCTTACATGTTAACTAGTAAGTGTCAAAATGACCTTACTAGTGAACTAGTGGGCGTTTTGTGGCTTACATGTTCACTAGTAAGCGTCAAAATGACCTTACTCGTGAATTAGTGAGCGTTTTGTGGCTTACATGTCAACTAGTAAGCCTCAAAATGACCTTACTTGTGAACTAGTGAGCGTTTTGTGGCTTACATGTTCACTAGTAAGCGTCAAAATGATCTTACTAGTGAACTAGTGGGCGTTTTGTGGCTTACATGTTCATTAGTAAGCCTCAAAATGATCTTACTAGTGAACTAGTGGGCGTTTTGTGGCTTACATGTCAAATAGTAGGCCTCAAAATGATCTTACTAGTGAACTAGTGGGCACATTTATGGCCTTACGCGTTCACTAGTAAGCCTCAAAATGATCTTACTAGTGAACTAGTGGGCGTTTTGTGGCTTACATGTCAACTAGTAAGCCTCAAAATGATCTTACGAGTGAACTAGTGGGCGTTTTGCGGCTTACATGTCAACAAGTAAGCCTCAAAATGATCTTACTAATGAACTAGTGGGCGTTTTGTGGCTTACATGTTCACTAGTAAGCCTCAAAATGATCTTACTAGTTAACTAGTGGGCGTTTTGTGGCTTACATGTTCACTAGTAAGCCTCAAAATGACCTTACTAGTGAACTAGTGGGCACATTTATGGCCTTACATGTCAACTAGTAAGCCTCAAAATGATCTTACTAGTGAACTAGTGGGTTCTTTTGTGGCTTACATGTTCATTAGTAAGCGTCACAACGACCTTACTTGTGAACTAGTGAGCGTTTTGTGGCTTACATGTTCACTAGTAAGCGTCAAAATGATCTTACTAGTGAACTAGTGGGCGTTTTGTGGCTTACATGTCAAATAGTAAGCCTCAAAATGATCTTACTAGTGAACTAGTGGGCGTTTTGTGGCTTACATGTCAAATAGTAAGCCTCAAAATGATCTTACTAGTGAACTAGTGGGCACATTTATGGCCTTACATGTTAACTAGTAAGCGTCAAAATGATCTTACTAGTAAACTAGTGGGCGTTTTGTGGCTTACATCTTCACTCGTAAGCCTCAAAATGATCTTATAGGGAACTAGTGGGCACATTTATGGCCTTACGTGTTCACTAGTAAGCCTCAAAATGATCTTACTAGTGAACTAGTGGGCGTTTTGTGGCTTACATGTCAACTAGTAAGCCTCAAAATGATCTTACTAGTGAACTAATGGGCGTTTTGTGGCTTACATGTTAACTAGTAAGTGTCAAAATGACCTTACTAGTGAACTAGTGGGCGTTTTGTGGCTTACATGTTCACTAGTAAGCGTCAAAATGACCTTACTAGTGAATTAGTGAGCGTTTTGTGGCTTACATGTTCACTAGTAAGCCTCAAAATGATCTTACTAGTTAACTAGTGGGCGTTTTGTGGCTTACATGTTCACTAGTAAGCGTGAAAATGACCTTACTAGTGAACTAGTGGGCACATTTATGGCCTTACATGTTCACTAGTAAGCGTCAAAATGATCTTACTAGTGAACTAGTGGGCACGTTTATGGCCTTACATGTTCACTAGTAAGCGTGAAAATGATCTTACTAGTGAACTAGTGGGCGTTTTGTGCCTTACATGTCAACTTGTAAGCCTCAAAATGATCTTACGAGTGAGCTAGTGGGCGTTTTGCGGCTTACATGTCAACTAGTAAGCCTCAAAATGATCTTACTAGTGAACTAGTGGGTTCTTTTGTGGCTTACCTGTTCACTAGTAAGCGTCACAATGACCTTACTTGTGAACTAGTGAGCGTTTTGTGGCTTACATGTTCACTAGTAAGCGTCAAAATGATCTTACTAGTGAACTAGTGGGCGTTTTGTGGCTTACATGTTCATTAGTAAGCCTCAAAATGATTTTACTAGTGAACTAGTGGGCGTTTTGTGGCTTACATGTCAACTAGTAAGCCTCAAAATGATCTTACGAGTGTACTAGTGGGCGTTTTGCGGCTTAAATGTCAACTAGTAAGCCTCAAAATGATCTTACTAGTGAACTAGTGGGCACATTTATGGCCTTACATGTTCACTAGTAAGCGTCAAAATGATCTTACTAGTGAACTAGTGAGCGTTTTGTGGCTTATATGTTCACTAGTAAGCGTCAAAATGATCTTACGAGTGAACTAGTGGGCGTTTTGCGGCTTACATGTCAACAAGTAAGCCTCAAAATGATCTTACTAATGAACTAGTGGGCGTTTTGTGGCTTACATGTTCACTAGTAAGCATCAAAATGACCTTACTAGTGAATTAGTGAGCGTTTTGTGGCTTACATGTCAACTAGTAAGCCTCAAAATGACCTTACTTGTGAACTAGTGAGCGTTTTGTGGCTTATATGTTCACTAGTAAGCGTCACAATGACCTTACTTGTGAACTAGTGAGCGTTTTGTGGCTTACATGTTCACTAGTAAGCGTCAAAATGATCTTACTAGTGAACTAGTGGGCGTTTTGTGGCTTACATGTTCATTAGTAAGCCTCAAAATGATCTTACTAGTGAACTAGTGGGCGTTTTGTGGCTTACATGTCAAATAGTAAGCCTCAAAATGATCTTACTAGTGAACTAGTGGGCACATTTATGGCCTTACGTGTTCACTAGTAAGCGTCAAAATGATCTTACTAGTAAACTAGTGGGCGTTTTGTGGCTTACATCTTCACTCGTAAGCCTCAAAATGATCTTATAGGGAACTAGTGGGCACATTTATGGCCTTACGTGTTCACTAGTAAGCCTCAAAATGATCTTACTAGTGAACTAGTGGGCGTTTTGTGGCTTACATGTCAACTAGTAAGCCTCAAAATGATCTTACTAGTGAACTAATGGGCGTTTTGTGGCTTGCATGTTAACTAGTAAGTGTCAAAATGACCTTACTAGTGAACTAGTGGGCGTTTTGTGGCTTACATGTTCACTAGTAAGCGTCAAAATGACCTTACTAGTGAATTAGTGAGCGTTTTGTGGCTTACATGTCAACTAGTAAGCCTCAAAATGATCTTACTAGTTAACTAGTGGGCGTTTTGTGGCTTACATGTTCACTGGTAAGCGTGAAAATGACCTTACTAGTGAACTAGTGGGCACATTTATGGCCTTACATGTTCACTAGTAAGCGTCAAAATGATCTTACTAGTGAACTAGTGGGCACGTTTATGGCCTTACATGTCAACTTGTAAGCCGCAAAAGGATCTTACGAGTGAGCTAGTGGGCGTTTTGCGGCTTACATGTCAACTAGTAAGCCTCAAAATGATCTTACTAGTGAACTAGTGGGTTCTTTTGTGTCTTACCTGTTCACTAGTAAGCGTCACAATGACCTTACTTGTGAACTAGTGAGCGTTTTGTGGCTTACATGTTCACTAGTAAGCGTCAAAATGATCTTACTAGTGAACTAGTGGGCGTTTTGTGGCTTACATGTTCATTAGTAAGCCTCAAAATGATTTTACTAGTGAACTAGTGGGCGTTTTGTGGCTTACATGTCAACTAGTAAGCCTCAAAATGATCTTACGAGTGTACTCGTGGGCGTTTTGCGGCTTACATGTCAACTAGTAAGCCTCAAAATGATCTTACTAGTGAACTAGTGGGCACATTTATGGCCTTACATGTTCACTAGTAAGCGTCAAAATGATCTTACTAGTGAACTAGTGAGCGTTTTGTGGCTTATATGTTCACTAGTAAGCGTCAAAATGATCTTACGAGTGAACTAGTGGGCGTTTTGCGGCTTACATGTCAACAAGTAAGCCTCAAAATGATCTTACTAATGAACTAGTGGGCGTTTTGTGGCTTACATGTTCACTAGTAAGCATCAAAATGACCTTACTAGTGAATTAGTGAGCGTTTTGTGGCTTACATGTCAACTAGTAAGCCTCAAAATGACCTTACTTGTGAACTAGTGAGCGTTTTGTGGCTTATATGTTCACTAGTAAGCGTCACAATGACCTTACTTGTGAACTAGTGAGCGTTTTGTGGCTTACATGTTCACTAGTAAGCGTCAAAATGATCTTACTAGTGAACTAGTGGGCGTTTTGTGGCTTACATGTTCATTAGTAAGCCTCAAAATGATCTTACTAGTGAACTAGTGGGCGTTTTGTGGCTTACATGTCAAATAGTAAGCCTCAAAATGATCTTACTAGTGAACTAGTGGGCACATTTATGGCCTTACGTGTTCACTAGTAAGCGTCAAAATGATCTTACTAGTAAACTAGTGGGCGTTTTGTGGCTTACATCTTCACTCGTAAGCCTCAAAATGATCTTATAGGGAACTAGTGGGCACATTTATGGCCTTACGTGTTCACTAGTAAGCCTCAAAATGATCTTACTAGTGAACTAGTGGGCGTTTTGTGGCTTACATGTCAACTAGTAAGCCTCAAAATGATCTTACTAGTGAACTAATGGGCGTTTTGTGGCTTGCATGTTAACTAGTAAGTGTCAAAATGACCTTACTAGTGAACTAGTGGGCGTTTTGTGGCTTACATGTTCACTAGTAAGCGTCAAAATGACCTTACTAGTGAATTAGTGAGCGTTTTGTGGCTTACATGTCAACTAGTAAGCCTCAAAATGATCTTACTAGTTAACTAGTGGGCGTTTTGTGGCTTACATGTTCACTGGTAAGCGTGAAAATGACCTTACTAGTGAACTAGTGGGCACATTTATGGCCTTACATGTTCACTAGTAAGCGTCAAAATGATCTTACTAGTGAACTAGTGGGCACGTTTATGGCCTTACATGTCAACTTGTAAGCCGCAAAAGGATCTTACGAGTGAGCTAGTGGGCGTTTTGCGGCTTACATGTCAACTAGTAAGCCTCAAAATGATCTTACTAGTGAACTAGTGGGTTCTTTTGTGTCTTACCTGTTCACTAGTAAGCGTCACAATGACCTTACTTGTGAACTAGTGAGCGTTTTGTGGCTTACATGTTCACTAGTAAGCGTCAAAATGATCTTACTAGTGAACTAGTGGGCGTTTTGTGGCTTACATGTTCATTAGTAAGCCTCAAAATGATTTTACTAGTGAACTAGTGGGCGTTTTGTGGCTTACATGTCAACTAGTAAGCCTCAAAATGATCTTACGAGTGTACTCGTGGGCGTTTTGCGGCTTACATGTCAACTAGTAAGCCTCAAAATGATCTTACTAGTGAACTAGTGGGCACATTTATGGCCTTACATGTTCACTAGTAAGCGTCAAAATGATCTTACTAGTGAACTAGTGGGTTCTTTTGTGGCTTACATGTTCACTAGTAAGCGTCACAATGACCTTACTTGTGAACTAGTGAGCGTTTTGTGGCTTACATGTTCACTAGTAAGCGTCAAAATGATCTTACGAGTGAACTAGTGGGCGTTTTGTGGCTTACATGTCAACTAGTAAGCCTCAAAATGATCTTACTAGTGAACTAATGGGCGTTTTGTGGCTTACATGTTAACTAGTAAGTGTCAAAATGACCTTACTAGTGAACTAGTGAGCGTTTTGTGGCTTACATGTTCACTAGTAAGCGTCAAAATGATCTTACTAGTGAACTAGTGGGCGTTTTGTGGCTTACATGTTCACTAGTAAGCGTCAAAATGACCTTACTAGTGAATTAGTGAGCGTTTTGTGGCTTACATGTCAACTAGTAAGCCTCAAAATGATCTTACTAGTTAACTAGTGGGCGTTTTGTGGCTTACATGTTCACTAGTAAGCGTGAAAATGACCTTACTAGTGAACTAGTGGGCACATTTATGGCCTTACATGTTCACTAGTAAGCGTCAAAATGATCTTACTAGTGAACTAGTGGGCACGTTTATGGCCTTACATGTTCACTAGTAAGCGTGAAAATGATCTTACTAGTGAACTAGTGGGCGTTTTGTGCCTTACATGTCAACTTGTAAGCCTCAAAATGATCTTACGAGTGAGCTAGTGGGCGTTTTGCGGCTTACATGTCAACTAGTAAGCCTCAAAATGATCTTACTAGTGAACTAGTGGGCACATTTATGGCCTTACATGTTCACTAGTAAGCGTCAAAATGATCTTACTAGTGAACTAGTGGGTTCTTTTGTGGCTTACCTGTTCACTAGTAAGCGTCACAATGACCTTACTTGTGAACTAGTGAGCGTTTTGTGGCTTACATGTTCACTAGTAAGCGTCAAAATGATCTTACTAGTGAACTAGTGGGCGTTTTGTGGCTTATATGTTCATTAGTAAGCCTCAAAATGATTTTACTAGTGAACTAGTGGGCGTTTTGTGGCTTACATGTCAACTAGTAAGCCTCAAAATGATCTTACGAGTGTACTAGTGGGCGTTTTGCGGCTTACATGTCAACTAGTAAGCCTCAAAATGATCTTACTAGTGAACTAGTGGGCACATTTATGGCCTTACATGTTCACTAGTAAGCGTCAAAATGATCTTACTAGTGAACTAGTGGGTTCTTTTGTGGCTTACATGTTCACTAGTAAGCGTCACAATGACCTTACTTGTGAACTAGTGAGCGTTTTGTGGCTTACATGTTCACTAGTAAGCGTCAAAATGATCTTACGAGTGAACTAGTGGGCGTTTTGCGGCTTACATGTCAACAAGTAAGCCTCAAAATGATCTTACTAGTGAATTAGTGAGCGTTTTGTGGCTTACATCTCAACTAGTAAGCCTCAAAATGATCTTACTAGTGAACTAGTGGGCGTTTTGTGGCTTACATGTTCACTAGAAAGCCTCAAAATGATCTTACTAGTGAACTAGTGAGCGTTTTGTGGCGTACATGTTCACTAGTAAGCCTCAAAATGATCTTACTAGTGAACTAGTGGGCGTTTTGTGGCTTATATGTTCATTAGTAAGCCTCAAAATGATTTTACTAGTGAACTAGTGAGCGTTTTGTGGCTTACATGTTCACTAGTAAGCGTCAAAATGATCTTACTAGTGAACTATTGGGCGTTTTGTGGCTTACATGTTCACTAGTAAGCCTCAAAATGATCTTACTAGTGAACTAGTAGGCGATGTGTGGCTTACATGTCAACTAGTAAGCCTCAAAATGAACTTACTAGTGAACTAGTGGGCACATTTATGGCCTTACATGTTCACTAGTAAGCGTCAAAATGATCTTACTAGTGAACTAGTGGGCGTTTTGTGGCTTACATGTTCACTAGTAAGCGTCAAAATGACCTTACTAGTGAATTAGTGAGCGTTTTGTGGCTTACATCTCAACTAGTAAGCCTCAAAATGATCTTACTAGTGAACTAGTGGGCGTTTTGTGGCTTACATGTTCACTAGAAAGCCTCAAAATGATCTTACTAGTGAACTAGTGGGCACATTTATGGCCTTACATGTTCACTAGTAAGCCTCAAAATGATCTTACCAGTGAACTAGTGGGCATTTTGCGGCTTACATGTCAAATAGTAAGCCTCAAAATGATCTTACTAGTGAACTAGTGGGCACATTTATGGCCTTACGTGTTCACTAGTAAGCCTCAAAATGATCTTACTAGTGAACTAGTGGGCACATTTATGGCCTTACGTGTTCACTAGTAAGCGTCAAAATGATCTTACTAGTAAACTAGTGGGCGTTTTGTGGCTTACATCTTCACTCGTAAGCCTCAAAATGATCTTACTAATGAACTAGTGGGCGTTTTGTGGCTTACATGTCAACTAGTGAGCCTCAAAATGATCTTACTAGTGAACTAGTGGGCACATTTATGGCCTTACATGTTCACTAGTAAGCGTCAAAATGACCTTACTAGTGAACTAGTGAGCGTTTTGTGGCGTACATGTTCACTAGTAAGCCTCAAAATGACCTTAATAGTGAACTAGTGAGCGTTTTATGGCTTACAAGTTCACTAGTAAGGGTCAAAATGATCTTACTAGTGAACTATTGGGCGTTTTGTGGCTTACATCTTCACTAGTAAGCCTCAAAATGAACTTACTAGTGAACTAGTGGGCATTTTGTGGCTTACATGTCAACTAGTAAGCCTCAAAATGATCTTACTAGTGAACTAGTGGGCACATTTATGGCCTTACATCTTCACTCGTAAGCCTCAAAATGATCTTACTAATGAACTAGTGGGCGTTTTGTGGCTTACATGTCAACTAGTGAGGCTCAAAATGATCTTACTAGTGAACTAGTGGGCACATTTATGGCGTTACATGTTCACTAGTAAGCGTCAAAATGATCTTACTAGTGAACTAGTGGGCGTTTTGCGGCTTACAAGTCAACTAGTAAGCCTCAAAATGATCTTACTAGTGAACTAGTGAGCGTTTTGCGGCTTACATGTCAACTAGTAAGCCTCAAAATGATCTTACTAGTGAACTAGTCTGCGTTTGGCGGCTTACATGTCAACTAGTAAGCCTCAAAATGATCTTACTAGTCAACTAGTGGGCGTTTTGTGGCTTACATGTCAACTAGTAAGCCTCAAAATGATCTTACTAGTGAACTAATGGGCACATTTATGGCCTTGTATGTTCACTAGTAAGCGTCAAAATGATCTTACTAGTGAACTAGTGGGCGTTTTGTGGCTTAAATGTAAACTAGTAAGCCTCAAAATTATCTTACTAGTGAACTAGTGGGCACATTTATGGCCATACATGTTCACTAGTAAGCGTCAAAATTATCTTCCAAGTGAACTAGTGGGCGTTTTGCGGCTTACATGTCAACAAGTAAGCCTCAAAATGAACTTACTAATGAACTAGTGGGCGTTTTGCGGCTTACATGTCAACAAGTAAGCCTCAAAATGATCTTACTAATGAACTAGTGGGTGTTTTGTGGCTTACATGTTCACTAGTAAGCCTCAAAATGATCTTACTAGTGAACAAGTGGGCGTTTTGCGGCTTACATGTCAACAAATAAGCCTCAAAATGATCTTACTAGTGAACTAGTGGGCGTTTTGTGGCTTACATGTTCACTAGTAAGCGTCAAAATGACCTTACTAGTGAATTAGTGAGCGTTTTGTGGCTTACATGTCAACTAGTAAGCCTCAAAATGACCTTACTAGTGAACTAGTGGGCACATTTATGGCCTTACATGTTCACTAGTAAGCGTCAAAATGATCTTACTAGTGAACTAGTGGGCACGTTTATGGCCTTACATGTTCACTAGTAAGCGTGAAAATGATCTTACTAGTGAACTAGTGGGCGTTTTGCGCCTTACATGTCAACTTGTAAGCCTCAAAATGATCTTACGAGTGAGCTAGTGGGCGTTTTGCGGCTTTCATGTCAACTAGTAAGCCTCAAAATGATCTTACTAGTGAACTAGTGGGTTCTTTTGTGGCTTACATGTTCACTAGTAAGCGTCACAATGACCTTACTTGTGAACTAGTGAGCGTTTTGTGGCTTACATGTTCACTAGTAAGCGTCAAAATGATCTTACTAGTGAACTCGTGGGCGTTTTGTGGCTTACATGTCAAATAGTAAGCCTCAAAATGATCTTACTAGTGAACTAGTGGGCACATTTATGGCCTTACGTGTTCACTAGTAACCGTCAAAATGATCTTACTAGTAAACTAGTGGGCGTTTTGTGGCTTACATCTTCACTCGTAAGCCTCAAAATGACCTTATAGGGAACTAGTGGGCACATTTATGGCCTTACGTGTTCACTAGTAAGCCTCAAAATGATCTTACGAGTGTACTAGTGGGCGTTTTGCGGCTTACATGTCAACTAGTAAGCCTCAAAATGATCTTACTAGTGAACTAGTGGGCACATTTATGGCCTTACATGTTCACTAGTAAGCGTCAAAATGATCTTACTAGTGAACTAGTGGGTTCTTTTGTGGCTTACCTGTTCACTAGTAAGCGTCACAATGACCTTACTTGTGAACTAGTGAGCGTTTTGTGGCTTACATGTTCACTAGTAAGCGTCAAAATGATCTTACGAGTGAACTCGTGGGCGTTTTGTGGCTTACATGTCAAATAGTAAGCCTCAAAATGATCTTACTAGTGAACTAGTGGGCACATTTATGGCCTTACGTGTTCACTAGTAACCGTCAAAATGATCTTACTAGTAAACTAGTGGGCGTTTTGTGGCTTACATCTTCACTCGTAAGCCTCAAAATGACCTTATAGGGAACTAGTGGGCACATTTATGGCCTTACGTGTTCACTAGTAAGCCTCAAAATGATCTTACGAGTGTACTAGTGGGCGTTTTGCGGCTTACATGTCAACTAGTAAGCCTCAAAATGATCTTACTAGTGAACTAGTGGGCACATTTATGGCCTTACATGTTCACTAGTAAGCGTCAAAATGATCTTACTAGTGAACTAGTGGGTTCTTTTGTGGCTTACCTGTTCACTAGTAAGCGTCACAATGACCTTACTTGTGAACTAGTGAGCGTTTTGTGGCTTACATGTTCACTAGTAAGCGTCAAAATGATCTTACGAGTGAACTAGTGGGCGTTTTGCGGCTTACATGTCAACAAGTAAGCCTCAAAATGATCTTACTAATGAACTAGTGGGCGTTTTGTGGCTTCCATGTTCACTAGTAAGCGTCAAAATGACCTTACTAGTGAATTAGTGAGCGTTTTGTGGCATACATCTCAACTAGTAAGCCTCAAAATGATCTTACTAGTGAACTAGTGGGCACATTTATGGCCTTACATGTTCACTAGTAAGCGTCAAAATGACCTTACTAGTGAACTAGTGAGCGTTTTGTGGCTTACATGTTCACTAGAAAGCCTCAAAATGATCTTACTAGTGAACTAGTGGGCACATTTATGGCCTTACATGTTCACTAGTAAGCCTCAAAATGATCTTAAGAGTGAACAAGTGGGCGTTTTGCGGCTTACATGTCAACAAAAAAGCCTCAAAATGATCTTACTAGTGAACTAATGGGCGTTTTGTGGCTTACATGTTAATTAGTAAGTGTCAAAATGACCTTACTAGTGAACTAGTGGGCGTTTTGTGGCTTACATGTTCACTAGTAAGCGTCAAAATGACCTTACTCGTGAATTAGTGAGCGTTTTGTGGCTTACATGTCAACTAGTAAGCCTCAAAATGACCTTACTTGTGAACTAGTGAGCGTTTTGTGGCTTACATGTTCACTAGTAAGCGTCAAAATGATCTTACTAGTGAACTAGTGGGCGTTTTGTGGCTTACATGTTCATTAGTAAGCCTCAAAATGATCTTACTAGTGAACTAGTTATGCGTTTTGTGGCTTACATGTCAAATAGTAGGCCTCAAAATGATCTTACTAGTGAACTAGTGGGCACATTTATGGCCTTACGTGTTCACTAGTAAGCCTCAAAATTATCTTACTAGTGTACTAGTGGGCGTTTTGTGGCTTACATGTCAACTAGTAAGCCTCAAAATGATCTTACGAGTGAACTAGTGGGCGTTTTGCGGCTTACATGTCAACAAGTAAGCCTCAAAATGATCTTACTAATGAACTAGTGGGCGTTTTGTGGCTTACATCTTCACTAGTAAGCCTCAAAATGATCTTACTAGTTAACTAGTGGGCGTTTTGTGGCTTACATGTTCACTAGTAAGCCTCAAAATGACCTTACTAGTGAACTAGTGGGCACATTTATGGCCTTACATGTTCACTAGTAAGCGTCAAAATGATCTTACTAGTGAACTAGTGGGCACGTTTATGGCCTTACATGTCAACTTGTAAGCCTCAAAATGACATTACGAGTGAGCTAGTGGGCGTTTTGCGGCTTACATGTCAACTAGTAAGCCTCAAAATGATCTTACTAGTGAACTAGTGGGTTCTTTTGTGGCTTACATGTTCATTAGTAAGCGTCACAATGACCTTACTTGTGATTTAGTGAGCGTTTTGTGGCTTACATGTTCACTAGTAAGCGTCAAAATGATCTTACTAGTGAACTAGTGGGCGTTTTGTGGCTTACATGTTCATTAGTAAGCCTCAAAATGATCTTACTAGTGAACTAGTGGGCGTTTTGTGGCTTACATGTCAAATAGTAAGCCTCAAAATGATCTTACTAGTGAACTAGTGGGCACATTTATGGCCTTACATGTTCACTAGTAAGCGTCAAAATGATCTTACTAGTAAACTAGTGGGCGTTTTGTGGCTTACATCTTCACTCGTAAGCCTCAAAATGATCTTATAGGGAACTAGTGGGCACATTTATGGCCTTACGTGTTCACTAGTAAGCCTCAAAATGATCTTACTAGTGAACTAGTGGGCGTTTTGTGGCTTACATGTCAACTAGTAAGCCTCAAAATGATCTTACTAGTGAACTAATGGGCGTTTTGTGGCTTACATGTTCACTAGTAAGCGTCAAAATGATCTTACTAGTGAACTAGTGGGTTCTTTTGTGGCTTACCTGTTCACTAGTAAGCGTCACAATGACCTTACTTGTGAACTAGTGAGCGTTTTGTGGCTTACATGTTCACTAGTAAGCGTCAAAATGATCTTACGAGTGAACTAGTGGGCGTTTTGCGGCTTACATGTCAACAAGTAAGCCTCAAAATGATCTTACTAATGAACTAGTGGGCGTTTTGTGGCTTCCATGTTCACTAGTAAGCGTCAAAATGACCTTACTAGTGAATTAGTGAGCGTTTTGTGGCATACATCTCAACTAGTAAGCCTCAAAATGATCTTACTAGTGAACTAGTGGGCACATTTATGGCCTTACATGTTCACTAGTAAGCGTCAAAATGACCTTACTAGTGAACTAGTGAGCGTTTTGTGGCTTACATGTTCACTAGAAAGCCTCAAAATGATCTTACTAGTGAACTAGTGGGCACATTTATGGCCTTACATGTTCACTAGTAAGCCTCAAAATGATCTTAAGAGTGAACAAGTGGGCGTTTTGCGGCTTACATGTCAACAAAAAAGCCTCAAAATGATCTTACTAGTGAACTAATGGGCGTTTTGTGGCTTACATGTTAATTAGTAAGTGTCAAAATGACCTTACTAGTGAACTAGTGGGCGTTTTGTGGCTTACATGTTCACTAGTATGCGTCAAAATGACCTTACTCGTGAATTAGTGAGCGTTTTGTGGCTTACATGTCAACTAGTAAGCCTCAAAATGACCTTACTTGTGAACTAGTGAGCGTTTTGTGGCTTACATGTTCACTAGTAAGCGTCAAAATGATCTTACTAGTGAACTAGTGGGCGTTTTGTGGCTTACATGTTCATTAGTAAGCCTCAAAATGATCTTACTAGTGAACTAGTTATGCGTTTTGTGGCTTACATGTCAAATAGTAGGCCTCAAAATGATCTTACTAGTGAACTAGTGGGCACATTTATGGCCTTACGTGTTCACTAGTAAGCCTCAAAATTATCTTACTAGTGTACTAGTGGGCGTTTTGTGGCTTACATGTCAACTAGTAAGCCTCAAAATGATCTTACGAGTGAACTAGTGGGCGTTTTGCGGCTTACATGTCAACAAGTAAGCCTCAAAATGATCTTACTAATGAACTAGTGGGCGTTTTGTGGCTTACATCTTCACTAGTAAGCCTCAAAATGATCTTACTAGTTAACTAGTGGGCGTTTTGTGGCTTACATGTTCACTAGTAAGCCTCAAAATGACCTTACTAGTGAACTAGTGGGCACATTTATGGCCTTACATGTTCACTAGTAAGCGTCAAAATGATCTTACTAGTGAACTAGTGGGCACGTTTATGGCCTTACATGTCAACTTGTAAGCCTCAAAATGACATTACGAGTGAGCTAGTGGGCGTTTTGCGGCTTACATGTCAACTAGTAAGCCTCAAAATGATCTTACTAGTGAACTAGTGGGTTCTTTTGTGGCTTACATGTTCATTAGTAAGCGTCACAATGACCTTACTTGTGATTTAGTGAGCGTTTTGTGGCTTACATGTTCACTAGTAAGCGTCAAAATGATCTTACTAGTGAACTAGTGGGCGTTTTGTGGCTTACATGTTCATTAGTAAGCCTCAAAATGATCTTACTAGTGAACTAGTGGGCGTTTTGTGGCTTACATGTCAAATAGTAAGCCTCAAAATGATCTTACTAGTGAACTAGTGGGCACATTTATGGCCTTACATGTTCACTAGTAAGCGTCAAAATGATCTTACTAGTAAACTAGTGGGCGTTTTGTGGCTTACATCTTCACTCGTAAGCCTCAAAATGATCTTATAGGGAACTAGTGGGCACATTTATGGCCTTACGTGTTCACTAGTAAGCCTCAAAATGATCTTACTAGTGAACTAGTGGGCGTTTTGTGGCTTACATGTCAACTAGTAAGCCTCAAAATGATCTTACTAGTGAACTAATGGGCGTTTTGTGGCTTACATGTTAACTAGTAAGTGTCAAAATGACCTTACTAGTGAACTAGTGGGCGTTTTGTGGCTTACATGTTCACTAGTAAGCGTCAAAATGATCTTACTAGTGAATTAGTGAGCGTTTTTTTTTGGCTTACATGTCAACTAGTAAGCCTCAAAATGATCTTACTAGTTAACTAGTGGGCGTTTTGTGGCTTACATGTTCACTAGTAAGCGTGAAAATGACCTTACTAGTGAACTAGTGGGCACATTTATGGCCTTACATGTTCACTAGTAAGCGTCAAAATGATCTTACTAGTGAACTAGTGGGCACGTTTATGGCCTTACATGTTCACTAGTAAGCGTGAAAATGATCTTACTAGTGAACTAGTGGGCGTTTTGTGCCTTACATGTCAACTTGTAAGCCTCAAAATGATCTTACGAGTGAGCTAGTGGGCGTTTTGCGGCTTACATGTCAACTAGTAAGCCTCAAAATGATCTTACTAGTGAACTAGTGGGTTCTTTTGTGGCTTACCTGTTCACTAGTAAGCGTCACAATGACCTTACTTGTGAACTAGTGAGCGTTTTGTGGCTTACATGTTCACTAGTAAGCGTCAAAATGATCTTACTAGTGAACTAGTGGGCGTTTTGTGGCTTACATGTTCATTAGTAAGCCTCAAAATGATTTTACTAGTGAACTAGTGGGCGTTTTGTGGCTTACATGTCAACTAGTAAGCCTCAAAATGATCTTACTAGTGAACTAGTGGGCACATTTATGGCCTTACATGTTCACTAGTAAGCGTCAAAATGATCTTACTAGTGAACTAGTGGGTTCTTTTGTGGCTTACATGTTCACTAGTAAGCGTCACAATGACCTTACTTGTGAACTAGTGAGCGTTTTGTGGCTTACATGTTCACTAGTAAGCGTCAAAATGATCTTACGAGTGAACTAGTGGGCGTTTTGCGGCTTACATGTCAACAAGTAAGCCTCAAAATGATCTTACTAATGAACTAGTGGGCGTTTTGTGGCTTACATGTTCACTAGTAAGCGTCAAAATGACCTTACTAGTGAATTAGTGAGCGTTTTGTGGCTTACATGTCAACTAGTAAGCCTCAAAATGACCTTACTTGTGAACTAGTGAGCGTTTTGTGGCTTATATGTTCACTAGTAAGCGTCACAATGACCTTACTTGTGAACTAGTGAGCGTTTTGTGGCTTACATGTTCACTAGTAAGCGTCAAAATGATCTTACTAGTGAACTAGTGGGCGTTTTGTGGCTTACATGTTCATTAGTAAGCCTCAAAATGATCTTACTAGTGAACTAGTGGGCGTTTTGTGGCTTACATGTCAAATAGTAAGCCTCAAAATGATCTTACTAGTGAACTAGTGGGCACATTTATGGCCTTACGTGTTCACTAGTAAGCGTCAAAATGATCTTACTAGTAAACTAGTGGGCGTTTTGTGGCTTACATCTTCACTCGTAAGCCTCAAAATGATCTTATAGGGAACTAGTGGGCACATTTATGGCCTTACGTGTTCACTAGTAAGCCTCAAAATGATCTTACTAGTGAACTAGTGGGCGTTTTGTGGCTTACATGTCAACTAGTAAGCCTCAAAATGATCTTACTAGTGAACTAATGGGCGTTTTGTGGCTTACATGTCAACTAGTAAGTGTCAAAATGACCTTACTAGTGAACTAGTGGGCGTTTTGTGGCTTACATGTTCACTAGTAAGCGTCAAAATGACCTTACTTGTGAACTAGTGAGCGTTTTGTGGCTTACATGTTCACTAGTAAGCGTCAAAATGATCTTACTAGTGAACTAGTGGGCGTTTTGTGGCTTACATGTTCATTAGTAAGCCTCAAAATGATCTTACTAGTGAACTAGTGGGCGTTTTGTGGCTTACATGTCAAATAGTAGGCCTCAAAATGATCTTACTAGTGAACTAGTGGGCACATTTATGGCCTTACGTGTTCACTAGTAAGCCTCAAAATTATCTTACTAGTGAACTAGTGGGCGTTTTGTGGCTTACATGTCAACTAGTAAGCCTCAAAATGATCTTACGAGTGAACTAGTGGGCGTTTTGCGGCTTACATGTCAACAAGTAAGCCTCAAAATGATCTTACTAATGAACTAGTGGGCGTTTTGTGGCTTACATGTTCACTAGTAAGCCTCAAAATGATCTTACTAGTTAACTAGTGGGCGTTTTGTGGCTTACATGTTCACTAGTAAGCCTCAAAATGACCTTACTAGTGAACTAGTGGGCACATTTATGGCCTTACATGTTCACTAGTAAGCGTCAAAATGATCTTACTAGTGAACTAGTGGGCACGTTTATGGCCTTACATGTCAACTTGTAAGCCTCAAAATGACATTACGAGTGAGCTAGTGGGCGTTTTGCGGCTTACATGTCAACTAGTAAGCCTCAAAATGATCTTACTAGTGAACTAGTGGGTTCTTTTGTGGCTTACATGTTCATTAGTAAGCGTCACAATGACCTTACTTGTGAACTAGTGAGCGTTTTGTGGCTTACATGTTCACTAGTAAGCGTCAAAATGATCTTACTAGTGAACTAGTGGGCGTTTTGTGGCTTACATGTTCATTAGTAAGCCTCAAAATGATCTTACTAGTGAACTAGTGGGCGTTTTGTGGCTTACATGTCAAATAGTAAGCCTCAAAATGATCTTACTAGTGAACTAGTGGGTTCTTTTGTGGCTTACCTGTTCACTAGTAAGCGTCACAATGACCTTACTTGTGAACTAGTGAGCGTTTTGTGGCTTACATGTTCACTAGTAAGCGTCAAAATGATCTTACTAGTGAACTAGTGGGTTCTTTTGTGGCTTACCTGTTCACTAGTAAGCGTCACAATGACCTTACTTGTGAACTAGTGAGCGTTTTGTGGCTTACATGTTCACTAGTAAGCGTCAAAATGATCTTACGAGTGAACTCGTGGGCGTTTTGTGGCTTACATGTCAAATAGTAAGCCTCAAAATGATCTTACTAGTGAACTAGTGGGCACATTTATGGCCTTACATGTTCACTAGTAAGCGTCAAAATGATCTTACTAGTAAACTAGTGGGCGTTTTGTGGCTTACATCTTCACTCGTAAGCCTCAAAATGATCTTATAGGGAACTAGTGGGCACATTTATGGCCTTACGTGTTCACTAGTAAGCCTCAAAATGATCTTACTAGTGAACTAGTGGGCGTTTTGTGGCTTACATGTCAACTAGTAAGCCTCAAAATGATCTTACTAGTGAACTAATGGGCGTTTTGTGGCTTACATGTTAACTAGTAAGTGTCAAAATGACCTTACTAGTGAACTAGTGGGCGTTTTGTGGCTTACATGTTCACTAGTAAGCGTCAAAATGACCTTACTAGTGAATTAGTGAGCGTTTTGTGGCTTACATGTCAACTAGTAAGCCTCAAAATGATCTTACTAGTTAACTAGTGGGCGTTTTGTGGCTTACATGTTCACTAGTAAGCGTGAAAATGACCTTACTAGTGAACTAGTGGGCACATTTATGGCCTTACATGTTCACTAGTAAGCGTCAAAATGATCTTACTAGTGAACTAGTGGGCACGTTTATGGCCTTACATGTTCACTAGTAAACGTGAAAATGATCTTACTAGTGAACTAGTGGGCGTTTTGTGCCTTACATGTCAACTTGTAAGCCTCAAAATGATCTTACGAGTGAGCTAGTGGGCGTTTTGCGGCTTACATGTCAACTAGTAAGCCTCAAAATGATCTTACTAGTGAACTAGTGGGTTCTTTTGTGGCTTACCTGTTCACTAGTAAGCGTCACAATGACCTTACTTGTGAACTAGTGAGCGTTTTGTGGCTTACATGTTCACTAGTAAGCGTCAAAATGATCTTACTAGTGAACTGGTGGGCGTTTTGTGGCTTACATGTTCATTAGTAAGCCTCAAAATGATTTTACTAGTGAACTAGTGGGCGTTTTGTGGCTTACATGTCAACTAGTAAGCCTCAAAATGATCTTACGAGTGTACTAGTGGGCGTTTTGCGGCTTAAATGTCAACTAGTAAGCCTCAAAATGATCTTACTAGTGAACTAGTGGGCACATTTATGGCCTTACATGTTCACTAGTAAGCGTCAAAATGATCTTACTAGTGAACTAGTGGGTTCTTTTGTGGCTTACATGTTCACTAGTAAGCGTCACAATGACCTTACTTGTGAACTAGTGAGCGTTTTGTGGCTTACATGTTCACTAGTAAGCGTCAAAATGATCTTACTAGTGAACTGGTGGGCGTTTTGTGGCTTACATGTTCATTAGTAAGCGTCAAAATGATCTTACGAGTGAACTAGTGGGCGTTTTGCGGCTTACATGTCAACAAGTAAGCCTCAAAATGATCTTACTAATGAACTAGTGGGCGTTTTGTGGCTTACATGTTCACTAGTAAGCGTCAAAATGACCTTACTAGTGAATTAGTGAGCGTTTTGTGGCTTACATGTCAACTAGTAAGCCTCAAAATGACCTTACTTGTGAACTAGTGAGCGTTTTGTGGCTTATATGTTCACTAGTAAGCGTCACAATGACCTTACTTGTGAACTAGTGAGCGTTTTGTGGCTTACATGTTCACTAGTAAGCGTCAAAATGATCTTACTAGTGAACTAGTGGGCGTTTTGTGGCTTACATGTTCATTAGTAAGCCTCAAAATGATCTTACTAGTGAACTAGTGGGCGTTTTGTGGCTTACATGTCAAATAGTAAGCCTCAAAATGATCTTACTAGTGAACTAGTGGGCACATTTATGGCCTTACGTGTTCACTAGTAAGCGTCAAAATGATCTTACTAGTAAACTAGTGGGCGTTTTGTGGCTTACATCTTCACTCGTAAGCCTCAAAATGATCTTATAGGGAACTAGTGGGCACATTTATGGCCTTACGTGTTCACTAGTAAGCCTCAAAATGATCTTACTAGTGAACTAGTGGGCGTTTTGTGGCTTACATGTCAACTAGTAAGCCTCAAAATGATCTTACTAGTGAACTAATGGGCGTTTTGTGGCTTACATGTCAACTAGTAAGTGTCAAAATGACCTTACTAGTGAACTAGTGGGCGTTTTGTGGCTTACATGTTCACTAGTAAGCGTCAAAATGACCTTACTAGTGAATTAGTGAGCGTTTTGTGGCTTACATGTCAACTAGTAAGCCTCAAAATGATCTTACTAGTTAACTAGTGGGCGTTTTGTGGCTTACATGTTCACTAGTAAGCGTGAAAATGACCTTACTAGTGAACTAGTGGGCACATTTATGGCCTTACATGTTCACTAGTAAGCGTCAAAATGATCTTACTAGTGAACTAGTGGGCACGTTTATGGCCTTACATGTTCACTAGTAAGCGTGAAAATGATCTTACTAGTGAACTAGTGGGCGTTTTGTGCCTTACATGTCAACTTGTAAGCCGCAAAAGGATCTTACGAGTGAGCTAGTGGGCGTTTTGCGGCTTACATGTCAACTAGTAAGCCTCAAAATGATCTTACTAGTGAACTAGTGGGTTCTTTTGTGGCTTACCTGTTCACTAGTAAGCGTCACAATGACCTTACTTGTGAACTAGTGAGCGTTTTGTGGCTTACATGTTCACTAGTAAGCGTCAAAATGATCTTACTAGTGAACTAGTGGGCGTTTTGTGGCTTACATGTTCATTAGTAAGCCTCAAAATGATTTTACTAGTGAACTAGTGGGCGTTTTGTGGCTTACATGTCAACTAGTAAGCCTCAAAATGATCTTACGAGTGTACTCGTGGGCGTTTTGCGGCTTACATGTCAACTAGTAAGCCTCAAAATGATCTTACTAGTGAACTAGTGGGCACATTTATGGCCTTACATGTTCACTAGTAAGCGTCAAAATGATCTTACTAGTGAACTAGTGGGTTCTTTTGTGGCTTACATGTTCACTAGTAAGCGTCACAATGACCTTACTTGTGAACTAGTGAGCGTTTTGTGGCTTACATGTTCACTAGTAAGCGTCAAAATGATCTTACGAGTGAACTAGTGGGCGTTTTGTGGCTTACATGTCAACTAGTAAGCCTCAAAATGATCTTACTAGTGAACTAATGGGCGTTTTGTGGCTTACATGTTAACTAGTAAGTGTCAAAATGACCTTACTAGTGAACTAGTGGGCGTTTTGTGGCTTACATGTTCACTAGTAAGCGTCAAAATGACCTTACTTGTGAATTAGTGAGCGTTTTGTGGCTTACATGTCAACTAGTAAGCCTCAAAATGATCTTACTAGTTAACTAGTGGGCGTTTTGTGGCATACATGTTCACTAGTAAGCGTGAAAATGACCTTACTAGTGAACTAGTGGGCACATTTATGGCCTTACATGTTCACTAGTAAGCGTCAAAATGATCTTACTAGTGAACTAGTGGGCACGTTTATGGCCTTACATGTTCACTAGTAAGCGTGAAAATGATCTTACTAGTGAACTAGTGGGCGTTTTGTGCCTTACATGTCAACTTGTAAGCCTCAAAATGATCTTACGAGTGAGCTAGTGGGCGTTTTGCGGCTTACATGTCAACTAGTAAGCCTCAAAATGATCTTACTAGTGAACTAGTGGGTTCTTTTGTGGCTTACCTGTTCACTAGTAAGCGTCACAATGACCTTACTTGTGAACTAGTGAGCGTTTTGTGGCTTACATGTTCACTAGTAAGCGTCAAAATGATCTTACGAGTGAACTAGTGGGCGTTTTGCGGCTTACATGTCAACAAGTAAGCCTCAAAATGATCTTACTAATGAACTAGTGGGCGTTTTGTGGCTTACATGTTAACTAGTAAGTGTCAAAATGACCTTACTAGTGAACTAGTGGGCGTTTTGTGGCTTACATGTTCACTAGTAAGCGTCAAAATGACCTTACTCGTGAATTAGTGAGCGTTTTGTGGCTTACATGTCAACTAGTAAGCGTCACAATGACCTTACTTGTGAACTAGTGAGCGTTTTGTGGCTTACATGTTCACTAGTAAGCGTCAAAATGATCTTACTAGTGAACTAGTGGGCGTTTTGTGGCTTACATGTTCATTAGTAAGCCTCAAAATGATCTTACTAGTGAACTAGTGGGCGTTTTGTGGCTTACATGTCAAATAGTAAGCCTCAAAATGATCTTATTAGTGAACTAGTGGGCACATTTATGGCCTTACGTGTTCACTAGTAAGCGTCAAAATGATCTTACTAGTAAACTAGTGGGCGTTTTGTGGCTTACATCTTCACTCGTAAGCCTCAAAATGATCTTACTAGTGAACTAATGGGCGTTTTGTGGCTTACATGTTAACTAGTAAGTGTCAAAATGACCTTACTAGTGAACTAGTGGGCGTTTTGTGGCTTACATGTTCACTAGTAAGCGTCAAAATGACCTTACTAGTGAATTAGTGAGCGTTTTGTGGCTTACATGTCAACTAGTAAGCCTCAAAATGATCTTACTAGTTAACTAGTGGGCGTTTTGTGGCTTACATGTCAAATAGTAAGCCTCAAAATGATCTTACTAGTGAACTAGTGGGCACATTTATGGCCTTACGTGTTCACTAGTAAGCCTCAAAATGATCTTACTAGTGAACTAGTGGGCGTTTTGTGGCTTACATGTCAACTAGTAAGCCTCAAAATGATCTTACTAGTGAACTAATGGGCGTTTTGTGGCTTACATGCCTCAAAATGATCTTACTAGTTAACTAGTGGGCGTTTTGTGGCTTACATGTTCACTAGTAAGCGTGAAAATGACCTTACTAGTGAACTAGTGGGCACATTTATGGCCTTACATGTTCACTAGTAAGCGTCAAAATGATCTTACTAGTGAACTAGTGGGCACGTTTATGGCCTTACATGTTCACTAGTAAGCGTGAAAATGATCTTACTAGTGAACTAGTGGGCGTTTTGTGCCTTACATGTCAACTTGTAAGCCGCAAAAGGATCTTACGAGTGAGCTAGTGGGCGTTTTGCGGCTTACATGTCAACTAGTAAGCCTCAAAATGATCTTACTAGTGAACTAGTGGGTTCTTTTGTGGCTTACCTGTTCACTAGTAAGCGTCACAATGACCTTACTTGTGAACTAGTGAGCGTTTTGTGGCTTACATGTTCACTAGTAAGCGTCAAAATGATCTTACTAGTGAACTAGTGGGCGTTTTGTGGCTTACATGTTCATTAGTAAGCCTCAAAATGATTTTACTAGTGAACTAGTGGGCGTTTTGTGGCTTACATGTCAACTAGTAAGCCTCAAAATGATCTTACGAGTGTACTCGTGGGCGTTTTGCGGCTTACATGTCAACTAGTAAGCCTCAAAATGATCTTACTAGTGAACTAGTGGGCACATTTATGGCCTTACATGTTCACTAGTAAGCGTCAAAATGATCTTACTAGTGAACTAGTGGGTTCTTTTGTGGCTTACATGTTCACTAGTAAGCGTCACAATGACCTTACTTGTGAACTAGTGAGCGTTTTGTGGCTTACATGTTCACTAGTAAGCGTCAAAATGATCTTACGAGTGAACTAGTGGGCGTTTTGTGGCTTACATGTCAACTAGTAAGCCTCAAAATGATCTTACTAGTGAACTAATGGGCGTTTTGTGGCTTACATGTTAACTAGTAAGTGTCAAAATGACCTTACTAGTGAACTAGTGGGCGTTTTGTGGCTTACATGTTCACTAGTAAGCGTCAAAATGACCTTACTAGTGAATTAGTGAGCGTTTTGTGGCTTACATGTCAACTAGTAAGCCTCAAAATGATCTTACTAGTTAACTAGTGGGCGTTTTGTGGCATACATGTTCACTAGTAAGCGTGAAAATGACCTTACTAGTGAACTAGTGGGCACATTTATGGCCTTACATGTTCACTAGTAAGCGTCAAAATGATCTTACTAGTGAACTAGTGGGCACGTTTATGGCCTTACATGTTCACTAGTAAGCGTGAAAATGATCTTACTAGTGAACTAGTGGGCGTTTTGTGCCTTACATGTCAACTTGTAAGCCTCAAAATGATCTTACGAGTGAGCTAGTGGGCGTTTTGCGGCTTACATGTCAACTAGTAAGCCTCAAAATGATCTTACTAGTGAACTAGTGGGTTCTTTTGTGGCTTACCTGTTCACTAGTAAGCGTCACAATGACCTTACTTGTGAACTAGTGATTGTTTTGTGGCTTACATGTTCACTAGTAAGCGTCAAAATGACCTTACTCGTGAATTAGTGAGCGTTTTGTGGCTTACATGTCAACTAGTAAGCGTCACAATGACCTTACTTGTGAACTAGTGAGCGTTTTGTGGCTTACATGTTCACTAGTAAGCGTCAAAATGATCTTACTAGTGAACTAGTGGGCGTTTTGTGGCTTACATGTTCATTAGTAAGCCTCAAAATGATCTTACTAGTGAACTAGTGGGCGTTTTGTGGCTTACATGTCAAATAGTAAGCCTCAAAATGATCTTATTAGTGAACTAGTGGGCACATTTATGGCCTTACGTGTTCACTAGTAAGCGTCAAAATGATCTTACTAGTAAACTAGTGGGCGTTTTGTGGCTTACATCTTCACTCGTAAGCCTCAAAATGATCTTACTAGTGAACTAATGGGCGTTTTGTGGCTTACATGTCAACTAGTAAGCCTCAAAATGATCTTACTAGTTAACTAGTGGGCGTTTTGTGGCTTACATGTCAAATAGTAAGCCTCAAAATGATCTTACTAGTGAACTAGTGGGCACATTTATGGCCTTACGTGTTCACTAGTAAGCCTCAAAATGATCTTACTAGTGAACTAGTGGGCGTTTTGTGGCTTACATGTCAACTAGTAAGCCTCAAAATGATCTTACTAGTGAACTAATGGGCGTTTTGTGGCTTACATGTTAACTAGTAAGTGTCAAAATGACCTTACTAGTGAACTAGTGGGCGTTTTGTGGCTTACATGTTCACTAGTAAGCGTCAAAATGACCTTACTAGTGAATTAGTGAGCGTTTTGTGGCTTACATGTCAACTAGTAAGCCTCAAAATGATCTTACTAGTTAACTAGTGGGCGTTTTGTTGCTTATATGTTCACTAGTAAGCGTGAAAATGACCTTACTAGTGAACTAGTGGGCACATTTATGGCCTTACATGTTCACTAGTAAGCGTCAAAATGATCTTACTAGTGAACTAGTGGGCACGTTTATGGCCTTACATGTTCACTAGTAAGCGTGAAAATGATCTTACTAGTGAACTAGTGGGCGTTTTGTGCCTTACATGTCAACTTGTAAGCCTCAAAATGATCTTACGAGTGAGCTAGTGGGCGTTTTGCGGCTTACATGTCAAATAGTAAGCCTCAAAATGATCTTACTAGTGAACTAGTGGGTTCTTTTGTGGCTTACCTGTTCACTAGTAAGCGTCACAATGGCCTTACTTGTGAACTAGTGAGCGTTTTGTGGCTTACATGTTCATTAGTAAGCCTCAAAATGATTTTACTAGTGAACTAGTGGGCGTTTTGTGGCTTACATGTCAAATAGTAAGCCTCAAAATGATCTTACTAGTGAACTAGTGGGCACATTTATGGCCTTACGTGTTCACTAGTAAGCGTCAAAATGATCTTACTAGTAAACTAGTGGGCGTTTTGTGGCTTACATCTTCACTCGTAAGCCTCAAAATGATCTTATAGGGAACTAGTGGGCACATTTATGGCAATACGTGTTCACTAGTAAGCCTCAAAATGATCTTACTAGTGAACTAGTGGGCGTTTTGTGGCTTACATGTTCACTAGTAAGCGTCACAATGACCTTACTTGTGAACTAGTGAGCATTTTGTGGCTTACATGTCAACTAGTAAGCCTCAAAATGATCTTACTAATGAACTAGTGGGCGTTTTGTGGCTTACATGTTCACTAGTAAGCCTCAAAATGATCTTACTAGTGAACAAGTGGGCGTTTTGCGGCTTACATGTCAACAAATAAGCCTCAAAATGATCTTACTAGTGAACTAGTGGGCGTTTTGTGGCTTACATGTTCACTAGTAAGCGTCAAAATGACCTTACTAGTGAATTAGTGAGCGTTTTGTGGCTTACATGTCAACTAGTAAGCCTCAAAATGACCTTACTAGTGAACTAGTGGGCACATTTATGGCCTTACATGTTCACTAGTAAGCGTCAAAATGATCTTACTAGTGAACTAGTGGGCACGTTTATGGCCTTACATGTTCACTAGTAAGCGTGAAAATGATCTTACTAGTGAACTAGTGGGCGTTTTGCGCCTTACATGTCAACTTGTAAGCCTCAAAATGATCTTACGAGTGAGCTAGTGGGCGTTTTGCGGCTTTCATGTCAACTAGTAAGCCTCAAAATGATCTTACTAGTGAACTAGTGGGTTCTTTTGTGGCTTACATGTTCACTAGTAAGCGTCACAATGACCTTACTTGTGAACTAGTGAGCGTTTTGTGGCTTACATGTTCACTAGTAAGCGTCAAAATGATCTTACTAGTGAACTCGTGGGCGTTTTGTGGCTTACATGTCAAATAGTAAGCCTCAAAATGATCTTACTAGTGAACTAGTGGGCACATTTATGGCCTTACGTGTTCACTAGTAACCGTCAAAATGATCTTACTAGTAAACTAGTGGGCGTTTTGTGGCTTACATCTTCACTCGTAAGCCTCAAAATGACCTTATAGGGAACTAGTGGGCACATTTATGGCCTTACGTGTTCACTAGTAAGCCTCAAAATGATCTTACGAGTGTACTAGTGGGCGTTTTGCGGCTTACATGTCAACTAGTAAGCCTCAAAATGATCTTACTAGTGAACTAGTGGGCACATTTATGGCCTTACATGTTCACTAGTAAGCGTCAAAATGATCTTACTAGTGAACTAGTGGGTTCTTTTGTGGCTTACCTGTTCACTAGTAAGCGTCACAATGACCTTACTTGTGAACTAGTGAGCGTTTTGTGGCTTACATGTTCACTAGTAAGCGTCAAAATGATCTTACGAGTGAACTCGTGGGCGTTTTGTGGCTTACATGTCAAATAGTAAGCCTCAAAATGATCTTACTAGTGAACTAGTGGGCACATTTATGGCCTTACGTGTTCACTAGTAACCGTCAAAATGATCTTACTAGTAAACTAGTGGGCGTTTTGTGGCTTACATCTTCACTCGTAAGCCTCAAAATGACCTTATAGGGAACTAGTGGGCACATTTATGGCCTTACGTGTTCACTAGTAAGCCTCAAAATGATCTTACGAGTGTACTAGTGGGCGTTTTGCGGCTTACATGTCAACTAGTAAGCCTCAAAATGATCTTACTAGTGAACTAGTGGGCACATTTATGGCCTTACATGTTCACTAGTAAGCGTCAAAATGATCTTACTAGTGAACTAGTGGGTTCTTTTGTGGCTTACCTGTTCACTAGTAAGCGTCACAATGACCTTACTTGTGAACTAGTGAGCGTTTTGTGGCTTACATGTTCACTAGTAAGCGTCAAAATGATCTTACGAGTGAACTAGTGGGCGTTTTGCGGCTTACATGTCAACAAGTAAGCCTCAAAATGATCTTACTAATGAACTAGTGGGCGTTTTGTGGCTTCCATGTTCACTAGTAAGCGTCAAAATGACCTTACTAGTGAATTAGTGAGCGTTTTGTGGCATACATCTCAACTAGTAAGCCTCAAAATGATCTTACTAGTGAACTAGTGGGCACATTTATGGCCTTACATGTTCACTAGTAAGCGTCAAAATGACCTTACTAGTGAACTAGTGAGCGTTTTGTGGCTTACATGTTCACTAGAAAGCCTCAAAATGATCTTACTAGTGAACTAGTGGGCACATTTATGGCCTTACATGTTCACTAGTAAGCCTCAAAATGATCTTAAGAGTGAACAAGTGGGCGTTTTGCGGCTTACATGTCAACAAAAAAGCCTCAAAATGATCTTACTAGTGAACTAATGGGCGTTTTGTGGCTTACATGTTAATTAGTAAGTGTCAAAATGACCTTACTAGTGAACTAGTGGGCGTTTTGTGGCTTACATGTTCACTAGTATGCGTCAAAATGACCTTACTCGTGAATTAGTGAGCGTTTTGTGGCTTACATGTCAACTAGTAAGCCTCAAAATGACCTTACTTGTGAACTAGTGAGCGTTTTGTGGCTTACATGTTCACTAGTAAGCGTCAAAATGATCTTACTAGTGAACTAGTGGGCGTTTTGTGGCTTACATGTTCATTAGTAAGCCTCAAAATGATCTTACTAGTGAACTAGTTATGCGTTTTGTGGCTTACATGTCAAATAGTAGGCCTCAAAATGATCTTACTAGTGAACTAGTGGGCACATTTATGGCCTTACGTGTTCACTAGTAAGCCTCAAAATTATCTTACTAGTGTACTAGTGGGCGTTTTGTGGCTTACATGTCAACTAGTAAGCCTCAAAATGATCTTACGAGTGAACTAGTGGGCGTTTTGCGGCTTACATGTCAACAAGTAAGCCTCAAAATGATCTTACTAATGAACTAGTGGGCGTTTTGTGGCTTACATCTTCACTAGTAAGCCTCAAAATGATCTTACTAGTTAACTAGTGGGCGTTTTGTGGCTTACATGTTCACTAGTAAGCCTCAAAATGACCTTACTAGTGAACTAGTGGGCACATTTATGGCCTTACATGTTCACTAGTAAGCGTCAAAATGATCTTACTAGTGAACTAGTGGGCACGTTTATGGCCTTACATGTCAACTTGTAAGCCTCAAAATGACATTACGAGTGAGCTAGTGGGCGTTTTGCGGCTTACATGTCAACTAGTAAGCCTCAAAATGATCTTACTAGTGAACTAGTGGGTTCTTTTGTGGCTTACATGTTCATTAGTAAGCGTCACAATGACCTTACTTGTGATTTAGTGAGCGTTTTGTGGCTTACATGTTCACTAGTAAGCGTCAAAATGATCTTACTAGTGAACTAGTGGGCGTTTTGTGGCTTACATGTTCATTAGTAAGCCTCAAAATGATCTTACTAGTGAACTAGTGGGCGTTTTGTGGCTTACATGTCAAATAGTAAGCCTCAAAATGATCTTACTAGTGAACTAGTGGGCACATTTATGGCCTTACATGTTCACTAGTAAGCGTCAAAATGATCTTACTAGTAAACTAGTGGGCGTTTTGTGGCTTACATCTTCACTCGTAAGCCTCAAAATGATCTTATAGGGAACTAGTGGGCACATTTATGGCCTTACGTGTTCACTAGTAAGCCTCAAAATGATCTTACTAGTGAACTAGTGGGCGTTTTGTGGCTTACATGTCAACTAGTAAGCCTCAAAATGATCTTACTAGTGAACTAATGGGCGTTTTGTGGCTTACATGTTCACTAGTAAGCGTCAAAATGATCTTACTAGTGAACTAGTGGGTTCTTTTGTGGCTTACCTGTTCACTAGTAAGCGTCACAATGACCTTACTTGTGAACTAGTGAGCGTTTTGTGGCTTACATGTTCACTAGTAAGCGTCAAAATGATCTTACGAGTGAACTAGTGGGCGTTTTGCGGCTTACATGTCAACAAGTAAGCCTCAAAATGATCTTACTAATGAACTAGTGGGCGTTTTGTGGCTTCCATGTTCACTAGTAAGCGTCAAAATGACCTTACTAGTGAATTAGTGAGCGTTTTGTGGCATACATCTCAACTAGTAAGCCTCAAAATGATCTTACTAGTGAACTAGTGGGCACATTTATGGCCTTACATGTTCACTAGTAAGCGTCAAAATGACCTTACTAGTGAACTAGTGAGCGTTTTGTGGCTTACATGTTCACTAGAAAGCCTCAAAATGATCTTACTAGTGAACTAGTGGGCACATTTATGGCCTTACATGTTCACTAGTAAGCCTCAAAATGATCTTAAGAGTGAACAAGTGGGCGTTTTGCGGCTTACATGTCAACAAAAAAGCCTCAAAATGATCTTACTAGTGAACTAATGGGCGTTTTGTGGCTTACATGTTAATTAGTAAGTGTCAAAATGACCTTACTAGTGAACTAGTGGGCGTTTTGTGGCTTACATGTTCACTAGTATGCGTCAAAATGACCTTACTCGTGAATTAGTGAGCGTTTTGTGGCTTACATGTCAACTAGTAAGCCTCAAAATGACCTTACTTGTGAACTAGTGAGCGTTTTGTGGCTTACATGTTCACTAGTAAGCGTCAAAATGATCTTACTAGTGAACTAGTGGGCGTTTTGTGGCTTACATGTTCATTAGTAAGCCTCAAAATGATCTTACTAGTGAACTAGTTATGCGTTTTGTGGCTTACATGTCAAATAGTAGGCCTCAAAATGATCTTACTAGTGAACTAGTGGGCACATTTATGGCCTTACGTGTTCACTAGTAAGCCTCAAAATTATCTTACTAGTGTACTAGTGGGCGTTTTGTGGCTTACATGTCAACTAGTAAGCCTCAAAATGATCTTACGAGTGAACTAGTGGGCGTTTTGCGGCTTACATGTCAACAAGTAAGCCTCAAAATGATCTTACTAATGAACTAGTGGGCGTTTTGTGGCTTACATCTTCACTAGTAAGCCTCAAAATGATCTTACTAGTTAACTAGTGGGCGTTTTGTGGCTTACATGTTCACTAGTAAGCCTCAAAATGACCTTACTAGTGAACTAGTGGGCACATTTATGGCCTTACATGTTCACTAGTAAGCGTCAAAATGATCTTACTAGTGAACTAGTGGGCACGTTTATGGCCTTACATGTCAACTTGTAAGCCTCAAAATGACATTACGAGTGAGCTAGTGGGCGTTTTGCGGCTTACATGTCAACTAGTAAGCCTCAAAATGATCTTACTAGTGAACTAGTGGGTTCTTTTGTGGCTTACATGTTCATTAGTAAGCGTCACAATGACCTTACTTGTGATTTAGTGAGCGTTTTGTGGCTTACATGTTCACTAGTAAGCGTCAAAATGATCTTACTAGTGAACTAGTGGGCGTTTTGTGGCTTACATGTTCATTAGTAAGCCTCAAAATGATCTTACTAGTGAACTAGTGGGCGTTTTGTGGCTTACATGTCAAATAGTAAGCCTCAAAATGATCTTACTAGTGAACTAGTGGGCACATTTATGGCCTTACATGTTCACTAGTAAGCGTCAAAATGATCTTACTAGTAAACTAGTGGGCGTTTTGTGGCTTACATCTTCACTCGTAAGCCTCAAAATGATCTTATAGGGAACTAGTGGGCACATTTATGGCCTTACGTGTTCACTAGTAAGCCTCAAAATGATCTTACTAGTGAACTAGTGGGCGTTTTGTGGCTTACATGTCAACTAGTAAGCCTCAAAATGATCTTACTAGTGAACTAATGGGCGTTTTGTGGCTTACATGTTAACTAGTAAGTGTCAAAATGACCTTACTAGTGAACTAGTGGGCGTTTTGTGGCTTACATGTTCACTAGTAAGCGTCAAAATGATCTTACTAGTGAATTAGTGAGCGTTTTTTTTTGGCTTACATGTCAACTAGTAAGCCTCAAAATGATCTTACTAGTTAACTAGTGGGCGTTTTGTGGCTTACATGTTCACTAGTAAGCGTGAAAATGACCTTACTAGTGAACTAGTGGGCACATTTATGGCCTTACATGTTCACTAGTAAGCGTCAAAATGATCTTACTAGTGAACTAGTGGGCACGTTTATGGCCTTACATGTTCACTAGTAAGCGTGAAAATGATCTTACTAGTGAACTAGTGGGCGTTTTGTGCCTTACATGTCAACTTGTAAGCCTCAAAATGATCTTACGAGTGAGCTAGTGGGCGTTTTGCGGCTTACATGTCAACTAGTAAGCCTCAAAATGATCTTACTAGTGAACTAGTGGGTTCTTTTGTGGCTTACATGTTCATTAGTAAGCGTCACAATGACCTTACTTGTGATTTAGTGAGCGTTTTGTGGCTTACATGTTCACTAGTAAGCGTCAAAATGATCTTACTAGTGAACTAGTGGGCGTTTTGTGGCTTACATGTTCATTAGTAAGCCTCAAAATGATCTTACTAGTGAACTAGTGGGCGTTTTGTGGCTTACATGTCAAATAGTAAGCCTCAAAATGATCTTACTAGTGAACTAGTGGGCACATTTATGGCCTTACATGTTCACTAGTAAGCGTCAAAATGATCTTACTAGTAAACTAGTGGGCGTTTTGTGGCTTACATCTTCACTCGTAAGCCTCAAAATGATCTTATAGGGAACTAGTGGGCACATTTATGGCCTTACGTGTTCACTAGTAAGCCTCAAAATGATCTTACTAGTGAACTAGTGGGCGTTTTGTGGCTTACATGTCAACTAGTAAGCCTCAAAATGATCTTACTAGTGAACTAATGGGCGTTTTGTGGCTTACATGTTAACTAGTAAGTGTCAAAATGACCTTACTAGTGAACTAGTGGGCGTTTTGTGGCTTACATGTTCACTAGTAAGCGTCAAAATGATCTTACTAGTGAATTAGTGAGCGTTTTTTTTTGGCTTACATGTCAACTAGTAAGCCTCAAAATGATCTTACTAGTTAACTAGTGGGCGTTTTGTGGCTTACATGTTCACTAGTAAGCGTGAAAATGACCTTACTAGTGAACTAGTGGGCACATTTATGGCCTTACATGTTCACTAGTAAGCGTCAAAATGATCTTACTAGTGAACTAGTGGGCACGTTTATGGCCTTACATGTTCACTAGTAAGCGTGAAAATGATCTTACTAGTGAACTAGTGGGCGTTTTGTGCCTTACATGTCAACTTGTAAGCCTCAAAATGATCTTACGAGTGAGCTAGTGGGCGTTTTGCGGCTTACATGTCAACTAGTAAGCCTCAAAATGATCTTACTAGTGAACTAGTGGGTTCTTTTGTGGCTTACCTGTTCACTAGTAAGCGTCACAATGACCTTACTTGTGAACTAGTGAGCGTTTTGTGGCTTACATGTTCACTAGTAAGCGTCAAAATGATCTTACTAGTGAACTAGTGGGCGTTTTGTGGCTTACATGTTCATTAGTAAGCCTCAAAATGATTTTACTAGTGAACTAGTGGGCGTTTTGTGGCTTACATGTCAACTAGTAAGCCTCAAAATGATCTTACGAGTGTACTAGTGGGCGTTTTGCGGCTTAAATGTCAACTAGTAAGCCTCAAAATGATCTTACTAGTGAACTAGTGGGCACATTTATGGCCTTACATGTTCACTAGTAAGCGTCAAAATGATCTTACTAGTGAACTAGTGGGTTCTTTTGTGGCTTACATGTTCACTAGTAAGCGTCACAATGACCTTACTTGTGAACTAGTGAGCGTTTTGTGGCTTACATGTTCACTAGTAAGCGTCAAAATGATCTTACGAGTGAACTAGTGGGCGTTTTGCGGCTTACATGTCAACAAGTAAGCCTCAAAATGATCTTACTAATGAACTAGTGGGCGTTTTGTGGCTTACATGTTCACTAGTAAGCGTCAAAATGACCTTACTAGTGAATTAGTGAGCGTTTTGTGGCTTACATGTCAACTAGTAAGCCTCAAAATGACCTTACTTGTGAACTAGTGAGCGTTTTGTGGCTTATATGTTCACTAGTAAGCGTCACAATGACCTTACTTGTGAACTAGTGAGCGTTTTGTGGCTTACATGTTCACTAGTAAGCGTCAAAATGATCTTACTAGTGAACTAGTGGGCGTTTTGTGGCTTACATGTTCATTAGTAAGCCTCAAAATGATCTTACTAGTGAACTAGTGGGCGTTTTGTGGCTTACATGTCAAATAGTAAGCCTCAAAATGATCTTACTAGTGAACTAGTGGGCACATTTATGGCCTTACGTGTTCACTAGTAAGCGTCAAAATGATCTTACTAGTAAACTAGTGGGCGTTTTGTGGCTTACATCTTCACTCGTAAGCCTCAAAATGATCTTATAGGGAACTAGTGGGCACATTTATGGCCTTACGTGTTCACTAGTAAGCCTCAAAATGATCTTACTAGTGAACTAGTGGGCGTTTTGTGGCTTACATGTCAACTAGTAAGCCTCAAAATGATCTTACTAGTGAACTAATGGGCGTTTTGTGGCTTACATGTCAACTAGTAAGTGTCAAAATGACCTTACTAGTGAACTAGTGGGCGTTTTGTGGCTTACATGTTCACTAGTAAGCGTCAAAATGACCTTACTTGTGAACTAGTGAGCGTTTTGTGGCTTACATGTTCACTAGTAAGCGTCAAAATGATCTTACTAGTGAACTAGTGGGCGTTTTGTGGCTTACATGTTCATTAGTAAGCCTCAAAATGATCTTACTAGTGAACTAGTGGGCGTTTTGTGGCTTACATGTCAAATAGTAGGCCTCAAAATGATCTTACTAGTGAACTAGTGGGCACATTTATGGCCTTACGTGTTCACTAGTAAGCCTCAAAATTATCTTACTAGTGAACTAGTGGGCGTTTTGTGGCTTACATGTCAACTAGTAAGCCTCAAAATGATCTTACGAGTGAACTAGTGGGCGTTTTGCGGCTTACATGTCAACAAGTAAGCCTCAAAATGATCTTACTAATGAACTAGTGGGCGTTTTGTGGCTTACATGTTCACTAGTAAGCCTCAAAATGATCTTACTAGTTAACTAGTGGGCGTTTTGTGGCTTACATGTTCACTAGTAAGCCTCAAAATGACCTTACTAGTGAACTAGTGGGCACATTTATGGCCTTACATGTTCACTAGTAAGCGTCAAAATGATCTTACTAGTGAACTAGTGGGCACGTTTATGGCCTTACATGTCAACTTGTAAGCCTCAAAATGACATTACGAGTGAGCTAGTGGGCGTTTTGCGGCTTACATGTCAACTAGTAAGCCTCAAAATGATCTTACTAGTGAACTAGTGGGTTCTTTTGTGGCTTACATGTTCATTAGTAAGCGTCACAATGACCTTACTTGTGAACTAGTGAGCGTTTTGTGGCTTACATGTTCACTAGTAAGCGTCAAAATGATCTTACTAGTGAACTAGTGGGCGTTTTGTGGCTTACATGTTCATTAGTAAGCCTCAAAATGATCTTACTAGTGAACTAGTGGGCGTTTTGTGGCTTACATGTCAAATAGTAAGCCTCAAAATGATCTTACTAGTGAACTAGTGGGTTCTTTTGTGGCTTACCTGTTCACTAGTAAGCGTCACAATGACCTTACTTGTGAACTAGTGAGCGTTTTGTGGCTTACATGTTCACTAGTAAGCGTCAAAATGATCTTACTAGTGAACTAGTGGGTTCTTTTGTGGCTTACCTGTTCACTAGTAAGCGTCACAATGACCTTACTTGTGAACTAGTGAGCGTTTTGTGGCTTACATGTTCACTAGTAAGCGTCAAAATGATCTTACGAGTGAACTCGTGGGCGTTTTGTGGCTTACATGTCAAATAGTAAGCCTCAAAATGATCTTACTAGTGAACTAGTGGGCACATTTATGGCCTTACATGTTCACTAGTAAGCGTCAAAATGATCTTACTAGTAAACTAGTGGGCGTTTTGTGGCTTACATCTTCACTCGTAAGCCTCAAAATGATCTTATAGGGAACTAGTGGGCACATTTATGGCCTTACGTGTTCACTAGTAAGCCTCAAAATGATCTTACTAGTGAACTAGTGGGCGTTTTGTGGCTTACATGTCAACTAGTAAGCCTCAAAATGATCTTACTAGTGAACTAATGGGCGTTTTGTGGCTTACATGTTAACTAGTAAGTGTCAAAATGACCTTACTAGTGAACTAGTGGGCGTTTTGTGGCTTACATGTTCACTAGTAAGCGTCAAAATGACCTTACTAGTGAATTAGTGAGCGTTTTGTGGCTTACATGTCAACTAGTAAGCCTCAAAATGATCTTACTAGTTAACTAGTGGGCGTTTTGTGGCTTACATGTTCACTAGTAAGCGTGAAAATGACCTTACTAGTGAACTAGTGGGCACATTTATGGCCTTACATGTTCACTAGTAAGCGTCAAAATGATCTTACTAGTGAACTAGTGGGCACGTTTATGGCCTTACATGTTCACTAGTAAACGTGAAAATGATCTTACTAGTGAACTAGTGGGCGTTTTGTGCCTTACATGTCAACTTGTAAGCCTCAAAATGATCTTACGAGTGAGCTAGTGGGCGTTTTGCGGCTTACATGTCAACTAGTAAGCCTCAAAATGATCTTACTAGTGAACTAGTGGGTTCTTTTGTGGCTTACCTGTTCACTAGTAAGCGTCACAATGACCTTACTTGTGAACTAGTGAGCGTTTTGTGGCTTACATGTTCACTAGTAAGCGTCAAAATGATCTTACTAGTGAACTGGTGGGCGTTTTGTGGCTTACATGTTCATTAGTAAGCCTCAAAATGATTTTACTAGTGAACTAGTGGGCGTTTTGTGGCTTACATGTCAACTAGTAAGCCTCAAAATGATCTTACGAGTGTACTAGTGGGCGTTTTGCGGCTTAAATGTCAACTAGTAAGCCTCAAAATGATCTTACTAGTGAACTAGTGGGCACATTTATGGCCTTACATGTTCACTAGTAAGCGTCAAAATGATCTTACTAGTGAACTAGTGGGTTCTTTTGTGGCTTACATGTTCACTAGTAAGCGTCACAATGACCTTACTTGTGAACTAGTGAGCGTTTTGTGGCTTACATGTTCACTAGTAAGCGTCAAAATGATCTTACTAGTGAACTGGTGGGCGTTTTGTGGCTTACATGTTCATTAGTAAGCGTCAAAATGATCTTACGAGTGAACTAGTGGGCGTTTTGCGGCTTACATGTCAACAAGTAAGCCTCAAAATGATCTTACTAATGAACTAGTGGGCGTTTTGTGGCTTACATGTTCACTAGTAAGCGTCAAAATGACCTTACTAGTGAATTAGTGAGCGTTTTGTGGCTTACATGTCAACTAGTAAGCCTCAAAATGACCTTACTTGTGAACTAGTGAGCGTTTTGTGGCTTATATGTTCACTAGTAAGCGTCACAATGACCTTACTTGTGAACTAGTGAGCGTTTTGTGGCTTACATGTTCACTAGTAAGCGTCAAAATGATCTTACTAGTGAACTAGTGGGCGTTTTGTGGCTTACATGTTCATTAGTAAGCCTCAAAATGATCTTACTAGTGAACTAGTGGGCGTTTTGTGGCTTACATGTCAAATAGTAAGCCTCAAAATGATCTTACTAGTGAACTAGTGGGCACATTTATGGCCTTACGTGTTCACTAGTAAGCGTCAAAATGATCTTACTAGTAAACTAGTGGGCGTTTTGTGGCTTACATCTTCACTCGTAAGCCTCAAAATGATCTTATAGGGAACTAGTGGGCACATTTATGGCCTTACGTGTTCACTAGTAAGCCTCAAAATGATCTTACTAGTGAACTAGTGGGCGTTTTGTGGCTTACATGTCAACTAGTAAGCCTCAAAATGATCTTACTAGTGAACTAATGGGCGTTTTGTGGCTTACATGTCAACTAGTAAGTGTCAAAATGACCTTACTAGTGAACTAGTGGGCGTTTTGTGGCTTACATGTTCACTAGTAAGCGTCAAAATGACCTTACTAGTGAATTAGTGAGCGTTTTGTGGCTTACATGTCAACTAGTAAGCCTCAAAATGATCTTACTAGTTAACTAGTGGGCGTTTTGTGGCTTACATGTTCACTAGTAAGCGTGAAAATGACCTTACTAGTGAACTAGTGGGCACATTTATGGCCTTACATGTTCACTAGTAAGCGTCAAAATGATCTTACTAGTGAACTAGTGGGCACGTTTATGGCCTTACATGTTCACTAGTAAGCGTGAAAATGATCTTACTAGTGAACTAGTGGGCGTTTTGTGCCTTACATGTCAACTTGTAAGCCGCAAAAGGATCTTACGAGTGAGCTAGTGGGCGTTTTGCGGCTTACATGTCAACTAGTAAGCCTCAAAATGATCTTACTAGTGAACTAGTGGGTTCTTTTGTGGCTTACCTGTTCACTAGTAAGCGTCACAATGACCTTACTTGTGAACTAGTGAGCGTTTTGTGGCTTACATGTTCACTAGTAAGCGTCAAAATGATCTTACTAGTGAACTAGTGGGCGTTTTGTGGCTTACATGTTCATTAGTAAGCCTCAAAATGATTTTACTAGTGAACTAGTGGGCGTTTTGTGGCTTACATGTCAACTAGTAAGCCTCAAAATGATCTTACGAGTGTACTCGTGGGCGTTTTGCGGCTTACATGTCAACTAGTAAGCCTCAAAATGATCTTACTAGTGAACTAGTGGGCACATTTATGGCCTTACATGTTCACTAGTAAGCGTCAAAATGATCTTACTAGTGAACTAGTGGGTTCTTTTGTGGCTTACATGTTCACTAGTAAGCGTCACAATGACCTTACTTGTGAACTAGTGAGCGTTTTGTGGCTTACATGTTCACTAGTAAGCGTCAAAATGATCTTACGAGTGAACTAGTGGGCGTTTTGTGGCTTACATGTCAACTAGTAAGCCTCAAAATGATCTTACTAGTGAACTAATGGGCGTTTTGTGGCTTACATGTTAACTAGTAAGTGTCAAAATGACCTTACTAGTGAACTAGTGGGCGTTTTGTGGCTTACATGTTCACTAGTAAGCGTCAAAATGACCTTACTAGTGAATTAGTGAGCGTTTTGTGGCTTACATGTCAACTAGTAAGCCTCAAAATGATCTTACTAGTTAACTAGTGGGCGTTTTGTGGCATACATGTTCACTAGTAAGCGTGAAAATGACCTTACTAGTGAACTAGTGGGCACATTTATGGCCTTACATGTTCACTAGTAAGCGTCAAAATGATCTTACTAGTGAACTAGTGGGCACGTTTATGGCCTTACATGTTCACTAGTAAGCGTGAAAATGATCTTACTAGTGAACTAGTGGGCGTTTTGTGCCTTACATGTCAACTTGTAAGCCTCAAAATGATCTTACGAGTGAGCTAGTGGGCGTTTTGCGGCTTACATGTCAACTAGTAAGCCTCAAAATGATCTTACTAGTGAACTAGTGGGTTCTTTTGTGGCTTACCTGTTCACTAGTAAGCGTCACAATGACCTTACTTGTGAACTAGTGAGCGTTTTGTGGCTTACATGTTCACTAGTAAGCGTCAAAATGATCTTACGAGTGAACTAGTGGGCGTTTTGCGGCTTACATGTCAACAAGTAAGCCTCAAAATGATCTTACTAATGAACTAGTGGGCGTTTTGTGGCTTACATGTTAACTAGTAAGTGTCAAAATGACCTTACTAGTGAACTAGTGGGCGTTTTGTGGCTTACATGTTCACTAGTAAGCGTCAAAATGACCTTACTCGTGAATTAGTGAGCGTTTTGTGGCTTACATGTCAACTAGTAAGCGTCACAATGACCTTACTTGTGAACTAGTGAGCGTTTTGTGGCTTACATGTTCACTAGTAAGCGTCAAAATGATCTTACTAGTGAACTAGTGGGCGTTTTGTGGCTTACATGTTCATTAGTAAGCCTCAAAATGATCTTACTAGTGAACTAGTGGGCGTTTTGTGGCTTACATGTCAAATAGTAAGCCTCAAAATGATCTTATTAGTGAACTAGTGGGCACATTTATGGCCTTACGTGTTCACTAGTAAGCGTCAAAATGATCTTACTAGTAAACTAGTGGGCGTTTTGTGGCTTACATCTTCACTCGTAAGCCTCAAAATGATCTTACTAGTGAACTAATGGGCGTTTTGTGGCTTACATGTTAACTAGTAAGTGTCAAAATGACCTTACTAGTGAACTAGTGGGCGTTTTGTGGCTTACATGTTCACTAGTAAGCGTCAAAATGACCTTACTAGTGAATTAGTGAGCGTTTTGTGGCTTACATGTCAACTAGTAAGCCTCAAAATGATCTTACTAGTTAACTAGTGGGCGTTTTGTGGCTTACATGTCAAATAGTAAGCCTCAAAATGATCTTACTAGTGAACTAGTGGGCACATTTATGGCCTTACGTGTTCACTAGTAAGCCTCAAAATGATCTTACTAGTGAACTAGTGGGCGTTTTGTGGCTTACATGTCAACTAGTAAGCCTCAAAATGATCTTACTAGTGAACTAATGGGCGTTTTGTGGCTTACATGTTAACTAGTAAGTGTCAAAATGACCTTACTAGTGAACTAGTGGGCGTTTTGTGGCTTACATGTTCACTAGTAAGCGTCAAAATGACCTTACTAGTGAATTAGTGAGCGTTTTGTGGCTTACATGTCAACTAGTAAGCCTCAAAATGATCTTACTAGTTAACTAGTGGGCGTTTTGTTGCTTATATGTTCACTAGTAAGCGTGAAAATGACCTTACTAGTGAACTAGTGGGCACATTTATGGCCTTACATGTTCACTAGTAAGCGTCAAAATGATCTTACTAGTGAACTAGTGGGCACGTTTATGGCCTTACATGTTCACTAGTAAGCGTGAAAATGATCTTACTAGTGAACTAGTGGGCGTTTTGTGCCTTACATGTCAACTTGTAAGCCTCAAAATGATCTTACGAGTGAGCTAGTGGGCGTTTTGCGGCTTACATGTCAACTAGTAAGCCTCAAAATGATCTTACTAGTGAACTAGTGGGTTCTTTTGTGGCTTACCTGTTCACTAGTAAGCGTCACAATGGCCTTACTTGTGAACTAGTGAGCGTTTTGTGGCTTACATGTTCATTAGTAAGCCTCAAAATGATTTTACTAGTGAACTAGTGGGCGTTTTGTGGCTTACATGTCAAATAGTAAGCCTCAAAATGATCTTACTAGTGAACTAGTGGGCACATTTATGGCCTTACGTGTTCACTAGTAAGCGTCAAAATGATCTTACTAGTAAACTAGTGGGCGTTTTGTGGCTTACATCTTCACTCGTAAGCCTCAAAATGATCTTATAGGGAACTAGTGGGCACATTTATGGCAATACGTGTTCACTAGTAAGCCTCAAAATGATCTTACTAGTGAACTAGTGGGCGTTTTGTGGCTTACATGTTCACTAGTAAGCGTCACAATGACCTTACTTGTGAACTAGTGAGCATTTTGTGGCTTACATGTCAACTAGTAAGCCTCAAAATGATCTTACGAGTGAACTAGTGGGCGTTTTGCGGCTTACATGTCGACAAGTAAGCCTTAAAATGATCTTACTAGTGAACTAGTGGGCGTTTTGTGGCTTACATGTTCACTAGTAAGCGTCAAAATGACCTTACTAGTGAATTAGTGAGCGTTTTGTGGCTTACATGTCAACTAGTAAGCCTCAAAATGATCTTACTAGTTAACTAGTGGGCGTTTTGTGGCTTACATGTTCACTAGTAAGCCTCAAAATGACCTTACTAGTGAACTAGTGGGCACATTTATGGCCTTACATGTTCACTAGTAAGCGTCAAAATGATCTTACTAGTGAACTAGTGGGCACGTTTATGGCCTTACATGTTCACTAGTAAGCGTCACAATGACCTTACTTGTGAATTAGTGAGCGTTTTGTGGCTTACATGTTCACTAGTAAGCGTCAAAATTATCTTACTAGTGAACTAGTGGGCGTTTTGTGGCTTACATGTTCATTAGTAAGCCTCAAAATGATCTTACTAGTGAACTAGTGGGCGTTTTGTGGCTTACATGTCAAATAGTAAGCCTCAAAATGATCTTACTAGTGAACTAGTGGGCACATTTATGGCCTTACGTGTTCACTAGTAAGCGTCAAAATGATCTTACTAGTAAACTAGTGGGAGTTTTGTGGCTTACATCTTCACTCGTAAGCCTCAAAATGATCTTATAGGGAGCTAGTGGGCACATTTATGGCCTTACGTGTTCAATAGCAAGCCTCAAAATGATCTTACGAGTGAACTAGTGGGCGTTTTGCGGCTTACATGTCAACAAGTAAGCCTCAAAATGATCTGACTAATGAACTAGTGGGCGTTTTGTGGCTTACATGTTCACTAGTAAGCGTCAAAATGACCTTAATAGTGAATTAGTGAGCGATTTGTGGCTTACATCTCAACTAGTAAGCCTCAAAATGATCTTACTAGTGAACTAGTGGGCTTTTTGTGGCTTACATGTTCACTAGTAAGCCTCAAAATGATCTTACTAGTGAACTAGTGGGCACATTTATGGCCTTACATGTTCACTAGTAAGCGTCAAAATGATCTTACTAGTGAACTAGTGGGCATTTTGCGGCTTGCATGTCAAGTAGTAAGCCTCAAAATTATCTTACGAATGAACTAGTGGGCCTTTTGCGGCTTACATGTCAACAAATAAGCCTCAAAATGATCTTACTAGTGAACTAGTGGGCGTTTTGTGGCTTACATGTTAACTAGTAAGCGTCAAAATGACCTTACTAGTGAACTAGTGACAATTTGTTTTTTGGCTTACATGTTCACGAGTAAGCGTCAAAATGATCTTACTAGTTAACTAGTGGGGATTTTGTGGCTTACATGTCAACTAGTAAGCCTCAAAATGATCTTTCTAGTGAACTAGTGGGCACATTTATGGCCTTACATGTTCACTAGTAAGCCTCAAAATGATCTTACTAGTGAACTAGTGGTCGTTTTGTGGCTTACATGTTCACGAGTAAGCGTCAAAATGATCTTACTAGTGAACTAGTGGGCGTTTTGCGGCTTGCATGTCAACTAGTAAGCCTCAAAATGATCTTACGAGTGAACTAGTGGGCGTTTTGCGGCTTACATGTCAACAAGTAAGTCTCAAAATGATCTTACTAGTGAAGTAGTGGGCGTTTTGTGGCTTACATGTCAACTAGTAAGCCTCAAAATGATCTTACGAGTGAACTAGTGGGCGTTTTGTGGCTTACATGTTCACGAGTAAGCGTCAAAATGACCTTACTAGTGAACTAGTGAGCGTTTTGTTGCTTACATGTTCACTAGTAAGCCTCAAAATGATCTTACGAGTGAGCTAAGGGGCGTTTTGTGGCTTACATGTCAACTAGTAAGCCTCAAAATGATCTTACTAGTGAACTAGTGGGCGTTTTGTGGCTTACATCTTCACTAGTAAGCCTCAAAATGAACTTACTAGTGAACTAGTGGGCGTTTTGCGGCTTACATGTAAACTAGCAAGCCTCAAAATGATCTTACGAGTGAGCTAAGGGGCGTTTTGCGGCTTACATGTCTACTAGTAAGCCTCAAAATGATCTTACTAGTGAACTAGTGGGCACATTTATGGCCTTACATGTTCACTAGTAAGCGTCAAAATGATCTTACCAGTGAACTAGTGGGCGTTTTGCGGCTTACATGTCAACTAGTAAGCCTCAAAATGATCTTACTAGTGAACTAGTGGGCATTTTGTGGCTTACATGTCAACTAGTAAGCCTCAAAATGATCTTACTAGTGAACTATTGGGCACATTTATGGCCTTATATGTTCACTAGTACGCCTCAAAATGATATTCCTAGTGAACTAGTGGTCGTTTTGTGGCTTACATGTTCACGAGTAAGCGTCAAAATGATCTTACTAGTGAACTAGTGGGCGTTTTGCGGCTTGCATGTCAACTAGTAAGCCTCAAAATGATCTTACGAGTGACCTAGTGGGCGTTTTGCGGCTTACATGTCAACAAGTAAGCCTCAAAATGATCTTACTAATGAAGTAGTGGGCGTTTTTTGGCTTACATGTTCACGATTAAGCGTCAAAATGATCTTACTAGTGAACTAGTGGGGATTTTGTGGCTTACATCTTCACTAGTAAGCCTCAAAATGAACTTACTAGTGAACTAGTGGCCGTTTTGCGGCTTACATGTCAACTAGCAAGCCTCAAAATGATCTTACTAGTGAACTAGTGGGCACATTTATGGCCTTACATGTTCACTAGTAAGCGTCAAAATGATCTTACTAGTAAACTAGTGGGCAAGTTTATGGCCTTACATGTTCACTAGTAAGCGTGAAAATGACCTTACTAGTGAACTAGTGACAATTTGTGGCTTACATGTTCACGAGTAAACGTCAAAATGACCTTACTAGTGAACTAGTCAGCGTTTTGTGGCTTACATGTTCACTAGTAAGCCTCAAAATGATCTTACGAGTGAGCTGAGGGGCGTTTTGTGGCTTACATGTCAACTAGTAAGCCTCAAAATGATCTTACTAGTGAACTAGTGGGCGTTTTGTGGCTTACATGTTCACTAGTAAGTGTCAAAATGACCTTACTAGTTAACTAGTGTGTGTTTTGTGGCTTACATGTTCACTAGTAGGCGTCAAAATGATCTTACTAGTGAACTAGTGAGCGTTTTGTGGCTTACATGTTCACTAGTAAGCCTCAAAATGATCTTACTAGTGAACTAGTGGGCACATTTATGGCCTTACATGTTCACTAGTAAGCCTCAAAATGATCTTACCAGTGAACTAGTGGGCGTTTTGCGGCTTACATGTCAACTAGTAAGCCTCAAAATGATCTTACTAGTGAACTAATGGGCATTTTGTGGCTTACATGTCAACTAGTAAGCCTCAAAATGATCTTACTAGTGAACTAGTGGGCACATTTATGGCCTTACATGTTCACTAGTAAGCCTCAAAATGATCTTACTAGTGAACTAGTGGGCGTTTTGTGGCTTACATGTTCACGAGTAAGCGTCAAAATGATCTTACTAGTGAACTAGTGGGCGTTTTGCGGCTTGCATGTCAACTAGTAAGCCTCAAAATGATCTTACTAGTGAACTAGTGGGCGTTTTGTGGCTTACATGTTCACTAGTAAGCCTCAAAATGATCTTACTAGTGAACTAGTGGGCACATTTATGGCCTTACATGTTCACTAGTAAGCCTCAAAATGATCTTACCAGTGAACTAGTGGGCGTTTTGCGGCTTACATGTCAACTAGTAAGCCTCAAAATGATCTTACTAGTGAACTAGTGGGCATTTTGTGGCTTACATGTCAACTAGTAAGCCTCAAAATGATCTTACTAGTGAACTAGTGGGCACATTTATGGCCTTACATGTTCACTAGTAAGCCTCAAAATGATCTTACTAGTGAACTAGTGGGCGTTTTGTGGCTTACATGTTCACGAGTAAGCGTCAAAATGATCTTACTAGTGAACTAGTGGGCGTTTTGCGGCTTGCATGTCAACTAGTAAGCCTCAAAATGATCTTACGAGTGAACTAGTGGGCGTTTTGCGGCTTACATGTCAACAAGTAAGCCTCAAAATGATCTTACTAATGAACTAGTGGGCGTTTTGTGGATTACATGTTCACGAGTAAGTGTCAAAATGATCTTACTAATGAACTCGTGGGCGTTTTGTGGCTTACATGTTCACTAGTAAGCCTCAAAATGATCTTACTAGTGAACTAGTGGGCACATTTATGGCCTTACATGTTCACTAGTAAGCGTCAAAATGATCTTACTAGTGAACTAGTGGGCATTTTGTGGCTTACATGTCAACTAGTAAGCCTCAAAATGATCTTACTAGTGAACTAGTGGGCACATTTATGGCCTTACATGTTCACTAGTAAGCCTCAAAATGATCTTACTAATGAACTAGTGGGTGTTTTGTGGCTTACATGTTCACTAGTAAGCGTCAAAATGACCTTACTAGTGAATTGTTGAGCGTTTTGTGGCTTACATGTCAACTAGTAAGCCTCAAAATGATCTTACGAGTGAACTAGTGGGCGTTTTGCGGCTTACATGTCAACAAGTAAGCCTCAAAATGATCTTACTAATAAAGTAGTGGCCGTTTTTTGGCTTACATGTTCACGAGTAAGCGTCAAAATGATCTTACTAGTGAACTAGTGGGGATTTTGTGGCTTACATGTCAACTAGTAAGCCTCAAAATGATCTTTCTCGTGAACTAGTGGGCACATTTATGGCCTTACATGTTCACTAGTAAGCCTCAAAATGATCTTACTAGTGAAGTAGTGGTCGTTTTGTGGCTTACATGTTCACGAGTAAGCGTCAAAATGATCTTACTAGTGAACTAGTGGTCGTTTTGTGGCTTACATGTTCATCTTACTAGTTTTGCGGCTTGCATGTCAACTAGTAAGCCTCAAAATGATCTTACGAGTGAACTAGTGGGCGTTTTGCGGCTTACATGTCAACAAGTAAGTCTCAAAATGATCTTACTAGTGAACTAGTGGGCGTTTTGTGGCTTACATGTCAACTAGTAAGTCTCAAAATGATCTTACGAGTGAGCTAAGGGGCGTTTTGTGGCTTGCATGTCAACTAGTAAGCCTCAAAATGATCTTACTAGTGAACTAGTTGGCGTTTTGTGGCTTACATCTTCACTAGTAAGCCTCAAAATGATCTTACTAATAATAATAATAATAATAATACATCACATTTGTAAGCGCCTTTCACAACACTCAAGGACACTGTACAGCCAAGACCAATAGTAAAACACAGATAAAATAATAAATAAAGAAAGAAAGATTTAAGGCGGGTAGGCAAGTCTGAATAGGTGGGTTTTGAGCTGGGTTTTGAATAAGGAAAGAGAGTCAATATTACGAATGTTGGGAGGAAGTGAGTTCCAGAGTTTGGGGGCAGAGCGACTGAAGGCTCTGCACCCCATTGTACTGAGACGGGCAGAGGGTAGAAAAAGGTGGAGGGAGGATGAGGACCTGAGTGAGCGAGAGGGAATGGAGATTTGAAGAAGATCTGACAGATAGGGGGGCGCAAGGTTATGGATGGCTTTGAATGTATAGAGAAGTATTTTGAAGTTGATTCTAAGTTTGACAGGAAGCCAGTGGAGCTGTCGGAGGATGGGGGTGATATGATGGAAGGAGGGGGTTCTCGTGATGATCCGGGCTGCTGAATTCTGAACAAGTTGAAGTTTATGGAGGAATTTTTGATGGACACCGAAGAGGAGTGAGTTGCAGTAGTCAATACGGGAAGTGACGAGACTGTGAACAAGGATAGCGGTGGTGTGCGGAGTGAGTGAGGGACGGAGGCGGTTTATATTGCGAAGGTGGAAATGAGCGGACCGGGTAATGTTATTGATGTGGGAGTGAAAGGATAGTGAACTGTCAAGGATGACACCCAGACTCTTCACCTGGGGGGAAGGAGATATAGTGGCATTATCAATTGTGAGGGAGAAACTGTCGGCTTTGTTTAGAGTGGATTTGGTACCGACGAGTAGGAGTTCAGTTTTATTGCTGTTTAGCTTGAGGAAATTGTGGGTGAACCAAGATTTGATTTCTGAGAGACAGTGAGAGAGGGACGAGGGTGGGAGAGAAGCGTCGGGTTTGCTGGAGAGATAGAGCTGGGTGTCATCCGCAAAGCAGTGAAAGTGTAAGCCAAATTTGCGGAAAATGTTTCCGAGTGGAAGGAGGTAGACAATGAAGAGGAGCGGACCGAGGACAGAACCCTGGGGAACACCAGAAGAAACGGGGAGGGATTGTGAAGTAAAAGAATCAACTTGAATGAACTGAGAGCGGCCAGTGAGATATGAGTGGAACCAATGTAGAGGGGTGTTGGTGATGCCTATGGTAGAGAGTCGATTGAGGAGGATGGGGTGAGAGATTGTGTCGAAGGCTGCACTCAGGTCAAGGAGGATGAGGATGGAGATAAGGCCAGAGTCTGCTGCCATGAGAAGATCGTTTGTGATTTTTATGAGGGCTGTTTCAGTACTGTGACGGGGACGGAAGCCGGACTGGAATTGTTCATAAAGACTATTGTCGGTAAGGTGGGAGTGGATCTGAGAGGCGACAGTTTTCTCCAGAATTTTCGAGATGAAGGGAAGATGGGAAATGGGGCGTAGGTTATTGAAGTCATTGGGATCTGAACCAGTTTTTTTCAGGATTGGTGTGACAGCTGCAGTTTTGAAGAGCACAGGAACAATTCCAGTCGACAGAGAGGAATGGATAATGGCTGAGATGAAGGGAAGCAGAGAGGGTAGGCAGGATTTGACCAGAACTGTAGGGAGGGGATCGAGCTGACAGGAGGAAGTCTTGGATTTAATGATGAGGTCTGAAATTAATGAGAGATGGGGGAGTTCAAAAGAAGAGAACAGTTTGCAAGGGGTGAGAGGTTCAGATGAGGGGAAAGGTACAGAGGAGCCCAGATGCTGGTGGATTCTGTTGATTTTTTCATTGAAAAAGAGGAGAAGTGCATTGCAGGTGTCACGAGAATAAAAGTGAGGTGGTAGGGAGTCAGGAGGTTGAGTGATTCTGTTCCAAAGGGAAAAGAGAGTCTTAGTATTTCCAGCATTGGAGCAGATGAGTCCGGAGTAGTAATGTGATTTTGCTTGAGAGATGGAGTCCTTGTAGAGGGATAGCTGAGCTGCATAGATGTCCTTGTGAGCAGTGAGGCCGGTTTTCCCATAAAGTAATGTATAATAAAGTAAAGTATAAAGTATAAAGCGTTGGAATTTCCTAAAATCTCGTGTGTGTGTGTGTGTGGGGGGGGGGGGGTCATCCACATGTAAAAACTCTTCCAGTAGCTTTTTGCTTTCTTCTAATGCAGCAGTTACACATGAACGCTACCGACAAATCCTGCCGACAAGTCCCCGGGGCCAGTGAAAAACACAGTGGTTCTACGCCCTGACTGGCATAGTCTTTGCGGATGATAAGGTCCATATCCTTGTGATCCAACTTGGAACCAGCGTATAAACCGCAAACTAGTGGGCGTTTTGCGGCTTGCATGTCAACTAGTAAGCCTCAAAATGATCTTACGAGTGAACTAGTGGGCGTTTTGTGGCTTACATGTCAAATAGTAAGCCTCAAAATGATCTTACTAGTGAACTAGTGGGCACATTTATGGCCTTACGTGTTCACTAGTAACCGTCAAAATGATCTTACTAGTAAACTAGTGGGCGTTTTGTGGCTTACATCTTCACTCGTAAGCCTCAAAATGACCTTATAGGGAACTAGTGGGCACATTTATGGCCTTACGTGTTCACTAGTAAGCCTCAAAATGATCTTACGAGTGTACTAGTGGGCGTTTTGCGGCTTACATGTCAACTAGTAAGCCTCAAAATGATCTTACTAGTGAACTAGTGGGCACATTTATGGCCTTACATGTTCACTAGTAAGCGTCAAAATGATCTTACTAGTGAACTAGTGGGTTCTTTTGTGGCTTACATGTTCACTAGTAAGCGTCACAATGACCTTACTTGTGAACTAGTGAGCGTTTTGTGGCTTACATGTTCACTAGTAAGCGTCAAAATGATCTTACGAGTGAACTAGTGGGCGTTTTGCGGCTTACATGTCAACAAGTAAGCCTCAAAATGATCTTACTAATGAACTAGTGGGCGTTTTGTGGCTTCCATGTTCACTAGTAAGCGTCAAAATGACCTTACTAGTGAATTAGTGAGCGTTTTGTGGCTTACATCTCAACTAGTAAGCCTCAAAATGATCTTACTAGTGAACTAGTGGGCGTTTTGTGGCTTACATGTTCACTAGAAAGCCTCAAAATGATCTTACTAGTGAACTAGTGGGCACATTTATGGCCTTACATGTTCACTAGTAAGCCTCAAAATGATCTTAAGAGTGAACAAGTGGGCGTTTTGCGGCTTACATGTCAACAAAAAAGCCTCAAAATGATCTTACTAGTGAACTAATGGGCGTTTTGTGGCTTACATGTTAACTAGTAAGTGTCAAAATGACCTTACTAGTGAACTAGTGGGCGTTTTGTGGCTTACATGTTCACTAGTGGGCGTTTTGTGGCTTACATGTCAAATAGTAGGCCTCAAAATGATCTTACTAGTGAACTAGTGGGCTCATTTATGGCCTTACGTGTTCACTAGTAAGCCTCAAAATGATCTTACTAGTGAACTAGTGGGCGTTTTGTGGCTTACATGTCAACTAGTAAGCCTCAAAATGATCTTACGAGTGAACTAGTGGGCGTTTTGCGGCTTACATGTCAACAAGTAAGCCTCAAAATGATCTTACTAATGAACTAGTGGGCATTTTGTGGCTTACATGTTCACTAGTAAGCCTCAAAATGATCTTACTAGTTAACTAGTGGGCGTTTTGTGGCTTACATGTTCACTAGTAAGCCTCAAAATGACCTTACTAGTGAACTAGTGGGCACATTTATGGCCTTACATGTTCACTAGTAAGCGTCAAAATGATCTTACTAGTGAACTAGTGGGCACGTTTATGGCCTTACATGTCAACTTGTAAGCCTCAAAATGACATTACGAGTGAGCTAGTGGGCGTTTTGCGGCTTACATGTCAACTAGTAAGCCTCAAAATGATCTTACTAGTGAACTAGTGGGTTCTTTTGTGGCTTACATGTTCATTAGTAAGCGTCACAATGACCTTACTTGTGAACTAGTGAGCGTTTTGTGGCTTACATGTTCACTAGTAAGCGTCAAAATGATCTTACTAGTGAACTAGTGGGCGTTTTGTGGCTTACATGTTCATTAGTAAGCCTCAAAATGATCTTACTAGTGAACTAGTGGGCGTTTTGTGGCTTACATGTCAAATAGTAAGCCTCAAAATGATCTTACTAGTGAACTAGTGGGCACATTTATGGCCTTACATGTTCACTAGTAAGCGTCAAAATGATGTTACTAGTAAACTACTGGGCGTTTTGTGGCTTACATCTTCACTTGTAAGCCTCAAAATGATCTTATAGGGAACTAGTGGGCACATTTATGGCCTTACGTGTTCACTAGTAAGCCTCAAAATGATCTTATAGGGAACTAGTGGGCACATTTATGGCCTTACGTGTTCACTAGTAAGCCTCAAAATGATCTTACTAGTGAACTAGTGGGCGTTTTGTGGCTTACATGTCAACTAGTAAGCCTCAAAATGATCTTACTAGTGAACTAATGGGCGTTTTGTGGCTTACATGTTAACTAGTAAGTGTCAAAATGACCTTACTAGTGAACTAGTGGGCGTTTTGTGGCTTACATGTTCACTAGTAAGCGTCAAAATGACCTTACTAGTGAATTAGTGAGCGTTTTGTGGCTTACATGTCAACTAGTAAGCCTCAAAATGATCTTACTAGTTAACTAGTGGGCGTTTTGTGGCTTACATGTTCACTAGTAAGCGTGAAAATGACCTTACTAGTGAACTAGTGGGCACATTTATGGCCTTACATGTTCACTAGTAAGCGTCAAAATGATCTTACTAGTGAACTAGTGGGCACGTTTATGGCCTTACATGTTCACTAGTAAGCGTGAAAATGATCTTACTAGTGAACTAGTGGGCGTTTTGTGCCTTACATGTCAACTTGTAAGCCTCAAAATGATCTTACGAGTGAGCTAGTGGGCGTTTTGCGGCTTACATGTCAACTAGTAAGCCTCAAAATGATCTTACTAGTGAACTAGTGGGTTCTTTTGTGGCTTACCTGTTCACTAGTAAGCGTCACAATGACCTTACTTGTGAACTAGTGAGCGTTTTGTGGCTTACATGTTCACTAGTAAGCGTCAAAATGATCTTACTAGTGAACTAGTGGGCGTTTTGTGGCTTACATGTTCATTAGTAAGCCTCAAAATGATTTTACTAGTGAACTAGTGGGCGTTTTGTGGCTTACATGTCAACTAGTAAGCCTCAAAATGATCTTACGAGTGTACTAGTGGGCGTTTTGCGGCTTAAATGTCAACTAGTAAGCCTCAAAATGATCTTACTAGTGAACTAGTGGGCACATTTATGGCCTTACATGTTCACTAGTAAGCGTCAAAATGATCTTACTAGTGAACTAGTGGGTTCTTTTGTGGCTTACATGTTCACTAGTAAGCGTCACAATGACCTTACTTGTGAACTAGTGAGCGTTTTGTGGCTTACATGTTCACTAGTAAGCGTCAAAATGATCTTACGAGTGAACTAGTGGGCGTTTTGCGGCTTACATGTCAACAAGTAAGCCTCAAAATGATCTTACTAATAAAGTAGTGGCCGTTTTTTGGCTTACATGTTCACGAGTAAGCGTCAAAATGATCTTACTAGTGAACTAGTGGGGTTTTTGTGGCTTACATGTTCACGAGTAAGCGTCAAAATGATCTTACTAGTGAACTAGTGGGGATTTTGTGGCTTACATGTCAACTAGTAAGCCTCAAAATGATCTTTCTAGTGAACTAGTGGGCACATTTATGGCCTTACATGTTCACTAGTAAGCCTCAAAATGATCTTACTAGTGAACTAGTGGTCGTTTTGTGGCTTACATGTTCACGAGTAAGCGTCAAAATGATCTTACTAGTGAACTAGTGGGCGTTTTGCGGCTTGCATGTCAACTAGTAAGCCTCAAAATGATCTTACGAGTGAACTAGTGGGCGTTTTGCGGCTTACATGTCAACAAGTAAGTCTCAAAATGATCTTACTAGTGAACTAGTGGGCGTTTTGTGGCTTACATGTCAACTAGTAAGCCTCAAAATGATCTTACGAGTGAACTAGTGGGCGTTTTGTGGCTTACATGTTCACGAGTAAGCGTCAAAATGACCTTACTAGTGAACTAGTGAGCGTTTTGTTGCTTACATGTTCACTAGTAAGCGTCAAAATGACCTTACTAGTGAATTAGTGAGCGTTTTGTGGCTTACATGTCAACTAGTAAGCCTCAAAATGATCTTACGAGTGAACTAGTGGGCGTTTTGCGGCTTACATGTCAACAAGTAAGTCTCAAAATGATCTTACTAATGAACTAGTGGGTGTTTTGTGGCTTACATGTTCACTAGTAAGCGTCAAAATGACCTTACTAGTGAATTAGTGAGCGTTTTGTGGCTTACATGTCAACTAGTAAGCCTCAAAATGATCTTACTATTGAACTAGTGGGCGTTTTGTGGCTTACATGTTCACTAGTAAGCCTCAAAATGATCTTACTGGTGAACTAGTGGGCGTTTTGTGGATTACATGTTCACGAGTAAGCGTTAAAATGACCTTACTAGGTGAATTGTTGAGCGTTTTGTGGCTTACATGTCAACTAGTAAGCCTCAAAATGATCTTACGAGTGAACTAGTGGGCGTTTTGCGGCTTACATGTCAACAAGTAAGCCTCAAAATGATCTTACTAATGAACTAGTGGGCGTTTTGTGGCTTACATGTTCACTACTAAGTGTCAAAATGACATTACTAGTGAATTAGTGAGCGTTTTGTGGCTTACATCTCAACTAGTAAGCCTCAAAATGATCTTACTAGTGAACTAGTGGGCGTTTTGTGGCTTACATGTTCACTAGTAAGCCTCAAAATGATCTTACTAGTGAACTAGTGGGCACATTTATGGCCTTACATGTTCATTAGTAAGCGTCAAAATGATCTTACTAGTGAACTAGTGGGCGTTTTGCGGCTTGCATGTCAACTAGTAAGCCTCAAAATGATCTTACGAGTGAACTAGTGGGCGTTTTGCGGCTTACATGTCAACAAGTAAGCCTCAAAATGATGTTACTAATGAAGTAGTGGGCGTTTTTTGGCTTACATGTTCACGAGTAAGCGTCAAAATGATCTTACTAGTGAACTAGTGGGGATTTTGTGGCTTACATCTTCACTCGTAAGCCTCAAAATGATCTTATAGGGAACTAGTGGGCACATTTATGGCCTTACGTGTTCACTAGTAATTCTCAAAATGATCTTACCAGTGAACTAGTGGGCGTTTTGCGGCTTACATGTCAACTAGTAAGCCTCAAAATGATCTTACGAGTGAACTAGTGGGCATTTTGTGGCTTACATGTCAACTAGTAAGCCTCAAAATGATCTTACTAGTGAACTAGTGGGCACATTTATGGCCTTACATGTTCACTAGTAAGCCTCAAAATGATCTTACTAATGAACTAGTGGGTGTTTTGTGGCTTACATGTTCACTAGTAAGCGTCAAAATGACCTTACTAGTGAATTGTTGAGCGTTTTGTGGCTTACATGTCAACTAGTAAGCCTCAAAATGATCTTACGAGTGAACTAGTGGGCGTTTTGCGGCTTACATGTCAACAAGTAAGCCTCAAAATGATCTTACTAATGAAGTAGTGGGCGTTGTTTGGCTTACATGTTCACGATTAAGCGTCAAAATGATCTTACTAGTGAACTAGTGGGGATTTTGTGGCTTACATCTTCACTAGTAAGCCTCAAAATGATCTTACTATTGAACTAGTGGGCGTTTTGTGGCTTACATGTTCACTAGTAAGCCTCAAAATGATCTTACTAGTGAACTAGTGGGCGTTTTGTGGATTACATGTTCACGAGTAAGTGTCAAAATGATCTTACTAATGAACTAGTGGGCGTTGTGTGGCTTACATGTTCACTAGTAAGCGTTAAAATGACCTTACTAGGTGAATTGTTGAGCGTTTTGTGGCTTACATGTCAACTAGTAAGCCTCAAAATGATCTTACGAGTGAACTAGTGGGCGTTTTGCGGCTTACATGTCAACAAGTAAGCCTCAAAATTATCTTACTAATGAACTAGTGGGCGTTTTGTGGCTTACATGTTCACTACTAAGTGTCAAAATGACATTACTAGTGAATTAGTGAGCGTTTTGTGGCTTACATCTCAACTAGTAAGCCTCAAAATGATCTTACTAGTGAACTAGTGGGCGTTTTGTGGCTTACATGTTCACTAGTAAGCCTCAAAATGATCTTACTAGTGAACTAGTGGGCACATTTATGGCCTTACATGTTCACTAGTAAGCGTCAAAATGATCTTACTAGTGAACTAGTGGGCGTTTTGCGGCTTGCATGTCAACTAGTAAGCCTCAAAATGATCTTACGAGTGAACTAGTGGGCGTTTTGCGGCTTACATGTCAACAAGTAAGCCTCAAAATGATGTTACTAATGAAGTAGTGGGCGTTTTTTGGCTTACATGTTCACGAGTAAGCGTCAAAATGATCTTACTAGTGAACTAGTGGGGATTTTGTGGCTTACATCTTCACTCGTAAGCCTCAAAATGATCTTATAGGGAACTAGTGGGCACATTTATGGCCTTACGTGTTCACTAGTAATTCTCAAAATGATCTTACCAGTGAACTAGTGGGCGTTTTGCGGCTTACATGTCAACTAGTAAGCCTCAAAATGATCTTACGAGTGAACTAGTGGGCATTTTGTGGCTTACATGTCAACTAGTAAGCCTCAAAATGATCTTACTAGTGAACTAGTGGGCACATTTATGGCCTTACATGTTCACTAGTAAGCCTCAAAATGATCTTACTAATGAACTAGTGGGTGTTTTGTGGCTTACATGTTCACTAGTAAGCGTCAAAATGACCTTACTAGTGAATTGTTGAGCGTTTTGTGGCTTACATGTCAACTAGTAAGCCTCAAAATGATCTTACGAGTGAACTAGTGGGCGTTTTGCGGCTTACATGTCAACAAGTAAGCCTCAAAATGATCTTACTAATGAAGTAGTGGGCGTTTTTTGGCTTACATGTTCACGATTAAGCGTCAAAATGATCTTACTAGTGAACTAGTGGGGATTTTGTGGCTTACATCTTCACTAGTAAGCCTCAAAATGAACTTACTAGTGAACTAGTGGCCGTTTTGCGGCTTACATGTCAACTAGCAAGCCTCAAAATGATCTTACTAGTGAACTAGTGGGCACATTTATGGCCTTACATGTTCACTAGTAAGCGTCAAAATGATCTTACTAGTAAACTAGTGGGCAAGTTTATGGCCTTACATGTTCACTAGTAAGCGTGAAAATGACCTTACTAGTGAACTAGTGACAATTTGTGGCTTACATGTTCACGAGTAAGCGTCAAAATGACCTTACTAGTGAACTAGTCAGCGTTTTGTGGCTTACATGTTCACTAGTAAGCCTCAAAATGATCTTACTAGTGAACTAGTGGGCGTTTTGTTGCTTACATGTTCACTAGTAAGTGTCAAAATGACCTTACTAGTTAACTAGTGTGTGTTTTGTGGCTTACATGTTCACTAGTAGGCGTCAAAATGATCTTACTAGTGAACTAGTGAGCGTTTTGTAGCTTACATGTTCACTAGTAAGCCTCAAAATGATCTTACTAGTGAACTAGTGGGCACATTTATGGCCTTACATGTTCACTAGTAAGCCTCAAAATGATCTTAACAGTGAACTAGTGGGCGTTTTGCGGCTTACATGTCAACTATTAAGCCTCAAAATGATCTTACTAGTGAACTAATGGGCATTTTCTGGCTTACATGTCAACTAGTAAGCCTCAAAATGATCTTACTAGTGAACTAGTGGGCACATTTATGGCCTTACATGTTCACTAGTAAGCCTCAAAATGATCTTACTAGTGAACTAGTGGGCGTTTTGTGGCTTACATGTTCACGAGTAAGCGTCAAAATGATCTTACTAGTGAACTAGTGGGCGTTTTGCGGCTTGCATGTCAACTAGTAAGCCTCAAAATGATCTTACTAGTGAACTAGTGGGCACATTTATGGCCTTACATGTTCACTAGTAAGCCTCAAAATGATCTTACTAGTGAACTAGTGGGCGTTTTGTGGCTTACATGTTCACTAGTAAGCCTCAAAATGATCTTACTAATGAACTAGTGGGCGTTTTGTGGATTACATGTTCACGAGTAAGTGTCAAAATGATCTTACTAATGAACTCGTGGGCGTTTTGTGGCTTACATGTTCACTAGTAAGCCTCAAAATGATCTTACTAGTGAACTAGTGGGCACATTTATGGCCTTACATGTTCACTAGTAAGCGTCAAAATGATCTTACTAGTGAACTAGTGGGCATTTTGTGGCTTACATGTCAACTAGTAAGCCTCAAAATGATCTTACTAGTGAACTAGTGGGCACATTTATGGCCTTACATGTTCACTAGTAAGCCTCAAAATGATCTTACTAATGAACTAGTGGGTGTTTTGTGGCTTACATGTTCACTAGTAAGCGTCAAAATGACCTTACTAGTGAATTGTTGAGCGTTTTGTGGCTTACATGTCAACTAGTAAGCCTCAAAATGATCTTACGAGTGAACTAGTGGGCGTTTTGCGGCTTACATGTCAACAAGTAAGCCTCAAAATGATCTTACTAATAAAGTAGTGGGCGTTTTTTGGCTTACATGTTCACGAGTAAGCGTCAAAATGATCTTACTAGTGAACTAGTGGGGATTTTGTGGCTTACATGTACTTGTAAGCCTCAAAATGATCTTTCTCGTGAACTAGTGGGCACATTTATGGCCTTACATGTTCACTAGTAAGCCTCAAAATGATCTTACTAGTGAACTAGTGGTCGTTTTGTGGCTTACATGTTCACGAGTAAGCGTCAAAATGATCTTACTAGTGAACTAGTGGGCGTTTTGCGGCTTGCATGTCAACTAGTAAGCCTCAAAATGATCTTACGAGTGAACTAGTGGGCGTTTTGCGGCTTACATGTCAACAAGTAAGTCTCAAAATGATCTTACTAGTGAACTAGTGGGCGTTTTGCGCCTTACATGTCAACTTGTAAGCCTCAAAATGACCTTACGAGTGAGCTAGTGGGCGTTTTGCGGCGTACATGTCAACTAGTAAGCCTCACAATGATCTTACTAGTGAACTAGTGGGCATTTTGCGGCTTGCATGTCAAGTAGTAAGCCTCAAAATTATCTTACGAGTGAACTAGTGGGCCTTTTGCGGCTTACATGTCAACAAATAAGCCTCAAAATGATCTTACTAGTGAACTCGTGGGCGTTTTGTGGCTTACATGTTAACTAGTAAGCGTCAAAATGACCTTACTAGTGAACTAGTGACAATTTGTGGCTTACATGTTCACGAGTAAGCGTCAAAATGACCTTACTAGTGAACTAGTGAGCGTTTTGTTGCTTACATGTTCACTAGTAAGCCTCAAAATGATCTTACGTGTGAGCTAAGGGGCGTTTTGTGGCTTACATGTCAACTAGTAAGCCTCAAAATGATCTTACTAGTGAACTAGTGGGCGTTTTGTGGCTTACATCTTCACTAGTAAGCCTCAAAATGAACTTACTAGTGAACTAGTGGGCGTTTTGCGGCTTACATGTCAACTAGCAAGCCTCAAAATGATCTTACAAGTGAGCTAAGGGGCGTTTTGCGGCTTACATGTCAACTAGTAAGCCTCAAAATGATCTTACTAGTGAACTAGTGGGCACATTTATGGCCTTACATGTTCACTAGTAAGCGTCAAAATGATCTTACCAGTGAACTAGTGGGCGTTTTGCGGCTTACATGTCAACTAGTAAGCCTCAAAATGATCTTACTAGTGAACTAGTGGGCATTTTGTGGCTTACATGTCAACTAGTAAGCCTCAAAATGATCTTACTAGTGAACTAGTGGGCGTTTTGTGGCTTACATGTTCACGAGTAAGCGTCAAAATTATCTTACTAATGAACTAGTGGGCGTTTTGTGGCTTACATGTTCACGAGTAAGCGTCAAAATTATCTTACTAGTGAACTAGTGGGCGTTTTGCGGCTTGCATGTCAACTAGTAAGCCTCAAAATGATCTTTCTAGTGAACTAGTGGGCACATTTATGGCCTTACATGTTCACTAGTAAGCGTCAAAATGACCTTACTAGTGAACTAGTGGGCATTTTGTGGCTTACATGTCAACTAGTAAGCCTCAAAATGATCTTACTAGTGAACTAGTGGGCACATTTATGGCCTCTCTGTTCACTAGTAAGCCTCAAAATGATCTTACTAGTGAACTAGTGGGCGTTTTGTGGCTTACATGTTCACGAGTAAGCGTCAAAATTATCTTACTAATGAACTAGTGGGCTCTTTGTGGCTTACATGTTCACGAGTAAGCGTCAAAATTATCTTACTAGTGAACTAGTGGGCGTTTTGCGGCTTGCATGTCAACTAGTAAGCCTCAAAATGATCTTTCTAGTGAACTAGTGGGCACATTTATGGCCTTACATGTTCACTAGTAAGCCTCAAAATGATCTTACTAGTGAACTAGTGGGCGTTTTGTGGATTACATGTTCACGAGTAAGCGTGAAAATGATCTTACTAGTGAACTAGTGGGCGTTTTGCGCCTTACATGTAAACTTGTAAGCCTCAAAATGACCTTGTGAGTGAGCTAGTGGGCGTTTTGCGGCGTACATGTCAACTAGTAAGCCTCAAAATGATCTTACTAGTGAACTAGTGGGTTCTTTTGTGGCTTACATGTTCACTAGTAAGCGTCACAATGACCTTACTTGTGAACTAGTGAGCGTTTTGTGGCTTACATGTTCACTAGTAAGCGTCAAAATGATCTTACTAGTGAACTAGTGGGAGTTTTGTGGCTTACATGTTCATTAGTAAGCCTCAAAATGATCTTACTAGTGAACTAGTGGGCGTTTTGTGGCTTACATGTCAAATAGTAAGCCTCAAAATGATCTTACTAGTGAACTAGTGGGCACATTTATGGCCTTACGTGTTCACTAGTAAGCGTCAAAATGATCTTACTAGTAAACTAGTGGGAGTTTTGTGGCTTACATCTTCCCTCGTAAGCCTCAAAATGATCTTATAGGGAACTAGTGGGCACATTTATGGCCTTACATGTTCACTAGTAAGCGTCACAATGATCTTACTAGTGAACTAGTGGGCATTTTGCGGCTTGCATGTCAAGTAGTAAGCCTCAAAATTATCTTATGAGTGAACTAGTGGGCCTTTTGCGGCTTACATGTCAACAAATAAGCCTCAAAATGATCTTACTAGTGAACTAGTGGGCGTTTTGTGGCTTACATGTTAACTAGTAAGCGTCAAAATGACCTTACTAGTGAACTAGTGACAATTTGTGGCTTACATGTTCATGAGTAAGCGTCAAAATGACCTTACTAGTGAACTAGTGAGCGTTTTGTTGCTTACATGTTCACTAGTAAGCCTCAAAATGATCTTACGAGTGAGCTAAGGGGCGTTTTGTGGCTTACATGTCAACTAGTAAGCCTCAAAATGATCTTACTAGTGAACTAGTGGGCGTTTTGTGGCTTACATCTTCACTAGTAAGCCTCAAAATGAACTTACTAGTGAACTAGTGGGCGTTTTGCGGCTTACATGTCAACTAGCAAGCCTCAAAATGATCTTACGAGTGAGCTAAGGGGCGTTTTGCGGCTTACATGTCAACTAGTAAGCCTCAAAATGATCTTACTAGTGAACTAGTGGGCACATTTATGGCCTTACATGTTCACTAGTAAGCGTCAAAATGATCTTACCAGTGAACTAGTGGGCGTTTTGCGGCTTACATGTCAACTAGTAAGCCTCAAAATGATCTTACTAGTGAACTAGTGGGCATTTTGTGGCTTACATGTCAACTAGTAAGCCTCAAAATGATCTTACTAGTGAACTAGTGGGCACATTTATGGCCTTATATGTTCACTAGTAAGCCTCAAAATGTTCTTACTAGTGAACTAGTGGGCGTTTTGTGGCTTACATGTTCACGAGTAAGCGTCAAAATTATCTTACTAGTGAACTAGTGGGCGTTTTGCGGCTTGCATGTCAACTAGTAAGCCTCAAAATGATCTTACGAGTGAACTAGTGGGCGTTTTGCGGCTTACATGTCAACAAGTAAGTCTCAAAATGATCTTACTCATGAACTAGTGGGTGTTTTGTGGCTTACATGTTCACTAGTAAGCGTCAAAATGACCTTACTAGTGAATTAGTGAGCGTTTTGTGGCTTACATGTCAACTAGTAAGCCTCAAAATGATCTTACTATTGAACTAGTGGGCGTTTTGTGGCTTACATGTTCACTAGTTAGCCTCAAAATGATCTTACTGGTGAACTAGTGGGCACATTTATGGCCTTACATATTCACTAGTAAGCGTCAAAATGATCTTACTAGTGAACTAGTGGGCATTTTGCGGCTTGCATGTCAACAAGTAAGCCTCAAAATGATCTTACTAATGAACTAGTGGGCGTTTTGTGGCTTACATTTTCACAAGTAAGTCTCAAAATGATCTTACTCATGAACTAGTGGGTGTTTTGTGGCTTACATGTTCACTAGTAAGCGTCAAAATGACCTTACTAGTGAATTAGTGAGCGTTTTGTGGCTTACATGTCAACTAGTAAGCCTCAAAATGACCTTACTAGTGAACTAGTGAGCGTTTTGTGGCTTACATGTTCACTAGTAAGCGTCAAAATAATCTTACCAGTGAACTGGTGGGCGTTTTGCGGCTTACATGTCAACTAGTAAGCCTCAAAATGATCTTACTAATGAACTAGTGGGCATTTTGTGGCTTACATGTCAACCAGTAAGCCTCAAAATGATCTTACTAGTGAACTAGTGGGCATTTTGTGGCTTACATGTCAACTAGTAAGCCTCAAAATGATCTTGCGAGTGAGCTAGTGGGCGTTTTGTGGCTTACATCTTCACTCGTAAGCCTCAAAATGATCTTATAGGGAACTAGTGGGCACATTTATGGCCTTACGTGTTCACTAGTAAGCCTCAAAATGATCTTACTAGTGAACAAGTGGGCGTTTTCTGGCTTACATGTCAACTAGTAAGCCTCAAAATGATCTTGCGAGTGAGCTAGTGGGCGTTTTGCGGCTTACATGTCAACTAGTAAGCCTCAAAATGATCTTACTAGTGAACTAGTGGGTTCTTTTGTGGCTTACATGTTCACTAGTAAGCGTCACAATGACCTTACTTGTGAACTAGTGAGCGTTTTGTGGCTTACATGTTCACTAGTAAGCGTCAAAATTATCTTACTAGTGAACTAGTGGGCGTTTTGTGGCTTACATGTTCACTAGTAAGAATCAAAATGATCTTACTAGTGAACTAGTGGGCGTTTTGTGGCTTACATCTTCACTCGTTAGCCTCAAAATGATCTTACTAGTGAACTAGTGGACGTTTTGTGGCTTACATGTCAACTAGTAAGCCTCAAAATGATCTTACTAGTGAACTAGTGGGCACATTTATGGCCTTACATGTTCACTAGTAAGCCTCAAAATGATCTTACCAGTGAACTAGTGGGGATTTTGTGGCTTACATGTCAACTAGTAAGCCTCAAAATGATCTTACCAGTGAACTAGTGGGCACATTTATGGCCTTACATGTTCACTAGTAAGCCTCAAAATGATCTTACCAGTGAACTCGTGGGCGTTTTGTGGCTTACATGTTCACGAGTAAGCGTCAAAATGATCTTACTAGTGAACTAGTGGCCGTTTTGCGGCTTACATGTCAACAAGTAAGCCTCAAAATGATCTTACTAATGAACTAGTGGGCGTTTTGTGGCTTACATGTTCACTAGTAAGCGTCAAAATGACCTTACTAGTGAATTAGTGAGAGTTTTGTGGCTTAAGTCAAGTCAAGTCAAGTCAACAGTATTTATAGAGCACTTTCAAACAGCCATCGCTGCATACAAAGTGCTGTACATGGAGCGATTTAACATATACAATAAACAGTAAGACGAATCAGTAATAAGTAATAAGTAATAAGGCGGTAGAAAGCACCAAGCAGTAAAACCAATAGCAAATCTAAGTCATGCTGAGTCAAACGCCAAAGAATACAAGTGAGTTTTGAGGAGGGATTTAAAGATGGGCAGCGAGGAGGCTTGCCGAATGTTCAGTGGGAGGTCATTCCAGAGATATGGACCAGCAACAGAAAAGGCTCGATCCCCTCTGAGCCTCAGTTTAGTTCTTGGTACGTCTAGCAAAGACTGGTCCACAGACCTGAGGCGCCGGGCAGGGGTGTAGGGGCGTATGAGCTCAGAGAGGTAAGGTGGCGCGAGATTATTCAGAGATTTGAAAACAAAGAGGAGGATCTTAAAAATAATTCTAAAATGAATGGGGAGCCAGTGAAGGGATGCCAAAGTAGGAGTTATATGCTCCCTCTTACGAGTACCAGTCAAGAGGCGAGCAGCGGCATTCTGTACCAGCTGAAGGCGCTTGATGGAGGACTGGCTGACTCCAAAGTACAGGGCGTTGCAGTAATCGAGCCGGGATGTGACAAAGGCATGAATTACTGTCTCAAAGTGTTCATGTGAGAGGAAAGGTTTTATTTTGGCCAGCTGTCTAAGGTGAAAGAAGCTGGATTTAACAACGGCACCAATTTGCCGATCGAGTTTGACTTACATGTCAATGAGTAAGCCTCAAAATGATCTTACTAGTGAACTAGTGGGCACATTTATGGCCTTACATGTTCACTAGTAAGCGTCAAAATGATCTTACTAGTGAACTAGTGGGCGTTTTGCGGCTTGCATGTCAACTAGTAAGCCTCAAAATGATCTTACGAGTGAACTAGTGGGCGTTTTGCGGCTTACATGTCAACAAGTAAGCCTCAAAATTATCTTACTAGTGAACTAGTGGGCGTTTTGTGGCTTACATGTTAACTAGTAAGCGTCAAAATGATCTTACTAGTGAACAAGTGGGCGTTTTGTGGCTGACATCTTCACTAGTAAGCCTCAAAATGATCTTACTAGAGAACCAGTGGGCATTTTGTGGCTTACATGTCAACTAGTAAGCCTCAAAATGATCTTACTAGTGAACTAGTGGGCACGTTTATGGCCTTACATGTCAACTAGTAAGCGTGAAAATGATCTTACTCGTGAACTAGTGGGCGTTTTGCGGCTTACATGTCAACTAGTAAGCCTCAAAATGATCTTACGAGTGAGCTAGTGGGCGTTTTGCGGCTTACATGTCAACTAGTAAGCCTCAAAATGATCTTAATAGTGAACTAGTGGGTTCTTTTGTGGCTTACATGTTCACTAGTAAGCGTCACAATGACCTTACTTGTGAACTAGTGAGCGTTTTGTGGCTTACATGTTCACTAGTAAGCCTCAAAATGATCTTACTCGTGAACTAGTGGGCGTTTTGTGGCTTACATGTCAAATAGCAAGCCTCAAAATGATCTTACTAGTGAACTAGTGGGCACATTTATGGCCTTACATGTTCACTAGTAAGCCTAAAAATGATCTTACCAGTGAACTAGTGGGCGTTTTGCGGCTTACATGTCAACTAGTAAGCCTCAAAATGATCTTACTAGTGAAGTAGTGGGCATTTTGTGGCTTACATGTCAACTAGTAAGCCTCAAAATGATCTTACTAGTGAACTAGTGGGCACATTTATGGCCTTACATGTTCACTAGTAAGCCTCAAAATGATCTTACTAGTGAACTAGTGGGCGTTTTGTGGCTTACATGTTCACGAGTAAGCGTCAAAATGATCTTACTAGTGAACTAGTGGGCGTTTTTCGGATAGCATGTCAACTAGTAAGCCTCAAAATGATCTTACGAGTGAACTAGTGGACGTTTTGCAGCTTACATGTCAACAAGTAAGCCTCAAAATGATTTTACCAATGAACTAGTGGGCGTTTTGCGGCTTACATGTCAACTAGTAAGCCTCACAATGATCTTACAAGTGAACTAGTGGGCACGTTTATGGCCTTACATGTTCACTAGAAAGCGTGAAAATGATCTTCATCGTGAACTAGTGGGCGTTTTGCGGCTTACATGTCAACTAGTAAGCCTCAAAATGATCTTACTAGTGAAGTAGTGGGCATTTTGTGGCTTATATGTCAACTAGTAAGCCTCAAAATGATCTTACGAGTGAGCTAGTGGGCGTTTTGCGGCTTACATGTCAACTAGTAAGCCTCAAAATGATCTTACTAGTGAACTAGTGGGTTCTTTTGTGGCTTACATTTTCACTAGTAAGCGTCACAATGACCTTACTTGTGAACTAGTGAGCGTTTTGTGGCTTACATGTTCACTAGTAAGCCTCAAAATGATCTTACTCGTGAACTAGTGGGCGTTTTGTGGCTTACATGTCAAATAGCAAGCCTCAAAATGATCTTACTAGTGAACTAGTGGGCACATTTATGGCCTTACATGTTCACTAGTAAGCCTAAAAATGATCTTACCAGTGAACTAGTGGGCGTTTTGCGGCTTACATGTCAACTAGTAAGCCTCAAAATGATCTTACTAGTGAAGTAGTGGGCATTTTGTGGCTTACATGTCAACTAGTAAGCCTCAAAATGATCTTACTAGTGAACTAGTGGGCACATTTATGGCCTTACATGTTCACTAGTAAGCCTCAAAATGATCTTACTAGTGAACTAGTGGGCGTTTTGTGGCTTACATGTTCACGAGTAAGCGTCAAAATGATCTTACTAGTGAACTAGTGGGCGTTTTTCGGATAGCATGTCAACTAGTAAGCCTCAAAATGATCTTACGAGTGAACTAGTGGACGTTTTGCAGCTTACATGTCAACAAGTAAGCCTCAAAATGATTTTACCAATGAACTAGTGGGCGTTTTGCGGCTTACATGTCAACTAGTAAGCCTCACAATGATCTTACAAGTGAACTAGTGGGCACGTTTATGGCCTTACATGTTCACTAGAAAGCGTGAAAATGATCTTCATCGTGAACTAGTGGGCGTTTTGCGGCTTACATGTCAACTAGTAAGCCTCAAAATGATCTTACTAGTGAACTAGTGGGCACATTTATGGCCTTACATGTTCACTAGTAAGCCTCAAAATGATCTTACTAGTGAACTAGTGGGCGTTTTGTGGCTTACATGTTCACGAAGAAGCGTCAAAATGATCTTACTAGTGAACTAGTGGGCGTTTTGCGGATAGCATGTCAACTAGTAAGCCTCAAAATGATCTTACGAGTGAACTAGTGGGCGTTTTGCAGCTTACATGTCAACAAGTAAGCCTCAAGATGATCTTACTAATGAACTAGTGGGCGTTTTGCGGCTTACATGTCAAATAGTAAGCCACACAATGATCTTACTAGTGAACTAGTCGGCACATATATGGCCTTACATGTTCACTAGTAAGCCTCACAATGATCTTACTCGTGAACTAGTGGGCGTTTTGTGGCTTACATGTTCACGAGTAAGCGTCAAAATGATCTTACTAGTGAACTAGTGGCCGTTTTGCGGCTTACATGTCAACAAGTAAGCCTCAAAATGATCTTAGTAATGAACTAGTGGGCGTTTTGTGGCTTACATGTTCACTAGTAAGCGTCAAAATGACCTTACTAGTGAATTAGTGAGCGTTTTGTGGCTTACATGTCAACGAGTAAGCCTCAAAATGATCTTACTAGTGAACTAGTGGGCACATTTATGGACTTACATGTTCACTAGTAAGCGTCAAAATGATCTTACTAGTGAACTAGTGGGCGTTTTGCGGCTTGCATGTCAACTAGTAAGCCTCAAAATGATCTTACGAGTGAACTAGTGGGTGTTTTGCGGCTTACATGTCAACAAGTAAGCCTCAAAATGATCTTACGAGTGAACTAGTGGGCGTTTTGTGGCTTACATCTTCACTCGTTAGCCTCAAAATGATCTTACTAGTGAACTAGTGAGCGTTTTGTGGCTTACATGTTCACTAGTAAGTGTCAAAATGACCTTACTAGTGAACTAGTGAGTGTTTTATGGCTTACATGTTCACTAGTAGGCGTCAAAATGATCTTACTAGTGAACTAGTGGGCACATTTATGGCTTTACATGTTCACTAGTAAGCCTCAAAATGATCTTACTAGTGAACTAGTGGGCGTTCTGTGGCTTACATGTTCACGCGTAAGCGTCAGAATGATCTTACTAGTGAACTAGTGGCCGTTTTGTGGCTTACATGTTCAATAGTAAGCCTCAAAATGATCTTACTAGTGAACTAGTGGGCGTTTTGTGGCTTACATGTTCACGAGTAAGCTTCAAAATGACCTTACTAGTGAACTAGTGAGCGTTTAGTGGCTTACATGTTCACTAGTAAGCCTCAAAATGATCTTACGAGTGAGCTAAGGGGCGTTTTGTGGCTTACATGTCAACTAGTAAGCGTCAAAATGATCTTACTAGTGAACTAGTGAGTGTTTTGTGGCTTACATGTTCACTAGTAGGCGTAAAAATGATCTTACTAGTGAACTAGTGGGCACATTTATGGCTTTACATGTTCAATTGTAAGCCTCAAAATGATCTTACTAGTGAACTAGTGGACGTTTTGTGGCTTACATGTCAACTAGTAAGCCTCAAAATGATCTTACTAGTGAACTAGTGGGCACATTTATGGCCTTACATGTTCACTAGTAAGCCTCAAAATGATCTTACCAGTGAACTAGTGGGGATTTTGTGGCTTACATGTCAACTAGTAAGCCTCAAAATGATCTTACCAGTGAACTAGTGGGCACATTTATGGCCTTACATGTTCACTAGTAAGCCTCAAAATGATCTTACCAGTGAACTCGTGGGCGTTTTGTGGCTTACATGTTCACGAGTAAGCGTCAAAATGATCTTACTAGTGAACTAGTGGCCGTTTTGCGGCTTACATGTTCACTAGTAAGCGTTAAAATGATCTTACTAGTGAACTAGTGGGCGTTTTGCGGCTTGCATGTCAACTAGTAAGCCTCAAAATTATCTTACTAGAGAACTAGTGGGCGTTTTGTGGCTTACATGTTAACTAGTAAGCGTCAAAATGGTCTTACTAGTGAACAAGTGGGCGTTTTGTGGCTTACATGTCAACTAGTAAGCCTCAAAATGATCTTACTAGTGAACTAGTGGGCACATTTATGGCCTTACATGTTCACTAGTAAGCCTCAAAATGATATTACTAGTGAACTAGTGGGCGTTTTGTGGCTTACATGTTCACGAGTAAGTGTCAAAATGATCTTACTATTGAACTAGTGGGCGTTTTGTGGCTTACATGTTCGCTAGTAAGCGTCAAAATGATCTTACTAGTGAACTAGTGCGGATTTTGTGCCTTACATGTCAACTAGTAAGCCTCAAAATGATCTTACTAGTGAAGTAGTGGGCACATTTATGGCCTTACATGTTCACTAGTAAGCCTCAAAATGATCTTACTAGTGAACTAGTGGGCGTTTTGTGGCTTACATGTTCACGAGTAAGTGTCAAAATGATCTTACTAATGAACTACTGGGCGTTTTGTGGCTTACATGTTCACTAGTAAGCGTCAAAATGAACTTACTAGTGAATTGTTGAGCGTTTTGTGGCTTACATGTCAACTAGTAAGCCTCAAAATGATCTTACGAGTGAACTACTGGGCGTTTTGCGGCTTACATGTCAACAAGTAAGCCTCAAAATGATCTTACTAATGAACTAGGGGGCGTTTTGTGGCTTACATGTTCACTAGTAAGCCTCAAAATGATCTTACTAGTGAACTAGTGGGCGTTTTGTGGCTTACATGTTCACTAGTAAGCCTCAAAATGATCTTACTAGTGAACTAGTGGGCACATTTATGGCCTTACATATTCACTAGTAAGCGTCAAAATGATCTTACTAGTGAACTAGTGGGCGTTTTGTGGCTTACATGTTCACCAGTAAGCGTCAAAATGACCTTACTAGTGAACTAGTGAGCGTTTTGTGGCTTACATGTTCACTAGTAAGCCTCAAAATGATCTTACGAGTGAGCTAAGGGGCGTTTTGTGGCTTACATGTCAATTAGTAAGCCGCAAAATGATCTTACTAGTGAACTAGTGGGTTCTTTTGTGGATGACATGTTCACTAGTAAGCGTCACAATGACCTTACTTGTGAACTAGTGGGCGTTTTGTGGCTTACATCTTCACTCGTTAGCCTCAAAATGATCTTACTCGTGAACTAGTGGACGTTTTGTGGCTTACATGTCTACTAGTAAGCCTCAAAATGATCTTACTAGTGAACTAGTGGGCACATTTATGGCCTTACATGTTCACTAGTAAGCCTCAAAATGATCTTACCAGTGAACTAGTGGGGGTTTTGCGGCTTATATATCAACTAGTAAGCCTCAAAATGATCTTACTAGTGAACTAGTGGGGATTTTGTGGCTTACATGTCAACTATTAAGCCTCAAAATGATCTTACCAGTGAACTAGTGGGCACATTTATGGCCTTACATGTTCACTAGTAAGCCTCAAAATGATCTTACCAGTGAACTCGTGGGCGTTTTGTGGCTTACATGTTCACGAGTAAGCGTCAAAATGATCTTACTAGTGAACTAGTGGCCGTTTTGCGGCTTACATGTCAACAAGTAAGCCTCAAAATGATCTTACTAATGAACTAGTGGGCGTTTTGTGGCTTACATGTTCACTAGTAAGCGTCAAAATGATCTTACTAGTGAACTAGTGGGCGTTTTGCGGCTTGCATGTCAACTAGTAAGCCTCAAAATGATCTTACTAGTGAACTAGTGGGCGTTTTGTGGCTTACATGTTAACTAGTAAGCGTCAAAATGACCTTACTAGTGAACTAGTGACAATTTGTGGCTTACATGTTCACGAGTAAGCGTCAAAATGACCTTACTAGTGAGCGTTTTGTGTCTTACATGTTCACTAGTAAGCCTCAAAATGATCTTACGAGTGAGCTAAGGGGCGTTTTGTGGCTTACATGACAACTAGTAAGCCTCAAAATGATCTTACTAGTGAACTAGTGGGTTCTTTTGTGGCTGACATGTTCACTAGAAAGCGTCACAATGACCTTACTTGTGAACTAGTGAGCGTTTTGTGGCTTACATGTTCACTAGTAAGCGTCAAAATGATCTTACTAGTGAACTAGTGGGCGTTTTGTCGCTTACATGTTCACTAGTAAGCCTCAAAATGATCTTACTAGTGAACTAGTGGGCGTTTTGTGGCTTACATGTCAAATAGTAAGCCTCAATATGATCTTACTAGTGAACTAGTGGGCATATTTATGGCCTTACGTGTTCACTAGTAAGCGTCAAAATGATCTTATTAGTAAACTAGTGGGGGTTTTGCGGCTTACATATCAACTAGTAAGCCTCAAAATGATCTTACCAGTGAACTAGTGGGCACATTTTTGGCCTTACATGTTCACCAGTAAGCCTCAAAATGATCTTACTAATGAACTAGTGGGCGTTTTGTGGCTTACATGTTCACTAGTAAGCGTCAAAATGACCTTACTAGTGAATTAGTGAGCGTTTTGTGGCTTACATGTCAACGAGTAAGCCTCAAAATGATCTTACTAGTGAACTAGTGGGCACATTTATGGCCTTACATGTTCACTAGTAAGCGTCAGAATGATCTAACTAGTGAACTAGTGGGCGTTTTGCGGCTTACATGTTCACGAGTAAGCGTCAAAATGATCTTACTAGTGAACTAGTGGGCGTTTTGCGGCTTGCATGTCAACTAGTAAGCCTCAAAATGATCTTACGAGTGAACTAGTGGGCGTTTTGCGGCTTACATGACAACAAATAAGCCTCAAAATGATCTTACTAATGAACTAGTGGGCGTTTTGCGGCTTACATGTCAACTAGTAAGCCTCACAATGATCTTACTAGTGAACTAGTGGGCATTTTGTGGCTTACATGTCAACTACTAAGCCTCAAAATGATCTTACTAGTGAACTAGTGAGCGTTTTGTGGCTAACATGTTCACTAGTAAGCCTCAAAATGATCTTACGAGTGAACTAGTGGGTTCTTTTGTGGATGACATGTTCACTAGTAAGCGTCACAATGACCTTACTTGTGAACTAGTGAGCGTTTTGTGGCTTACATGTTCACTAGTAAGCGTCAAAATGATCTTACTAATGAACTAGTGGGCGTTTTGTGGCTTACATGTTCACTAGTAAGAATCAAAATGATCTTACTAGTGAACTAGTGGGCGTTTTGTGGCTTACATCTTCACTCGTTAGCCTCAAAATGATCTTACTAGTGAACTAGTGGACGTTTTGTGGCTTACATGTCAACTAGTAAGCCTCAAAATGATCTTACTAGTGAACTAGTGGGCACATTTATGGCCTTACATGTTCACTAGTAAGCCTCAAAATGATCTTACCAGTGAACTAGTGGGGATTTTGTGGCTTACATGTCAACTAGTAAGCCTCAAAATGATCTTACCAGTGAACTAGTGGGCACATTTATGGCCTTACATGTTCACTAGTAAGCCTCAAAATGATCTTACCAGTGAACTCGTGGGCGTTTTGTGGCTTACATGTTCACGAGTAAGCGTCAAAATGATCTTACTAGTGAACTAGTGGCCGTTTTGCGGCTTACATGTTCACTAGTAAGCGTTAAAATGATCTTACTAGTGAACTAGTGGGCGTTTTGCGGCTTGCATGTCAACTAGTAAGCCTCAAAATGATCTTACGAGTGAACTAGTGGGCGTTTTGCGGCTTACATGTCAACAAGTAAGCCTCAAAATGATCTTACTAGTGAACAAGTGGGCGTTTTGTGGCTTACATGTCAACTAGTAAGGCTCAAAATGATCTTACTAGTGAACTAGTGGGCACATTTATGGCCTTACATGTTCACGAGTAAGCGTCAAAATGATCTTACTCGTGAACTAGTGCGGATTTTCTGGCTTACATGTCAACTAGTAAGCCTCAAAATGATCTTACTAGTGAACTAGTGGGCACATTTATGGCCTTACATGTTCACTAGTAAGCCTCAAAATGATCTTACGAGTGAACTAGTGGGCGTTTTGTGGCTTACATGTTAACTAGTAAGCGTCAAAATGATCTTACTAGTGAACAAGTGGGCGTTTTGTGGCTTACATGTCAACTAGTAAGCCTCAAAATGATCTTACTAGTGAACTAGTGGGCACATTTATGGCCTTACATGTTCACGAGTAAGCGTCAAAATGATCTTACTCGTGAACTAGTGCGGATTTTGTGGCTTACATGTCAACTAGTAAGCCTCAAAATGATCTTACTAGTGAACTAGTGGGCACATTTATGGCCTTACATGTTCACTAGTAAGCCTCAAAATGATCTTACTAGTGAACTAGTGGGCGTTTTGTGGCTTACATGTTCACGAGTAAGTGTCAAAATGATCTTACTATTGAACTAGTGGGCGTTTTGTGGCTTACATGTTCACTAGTAAGCGTCAAAATGATCTTACTAGTGAACTAGTGCGGATTTTGTGCCTTACATGTCAACTAGTAAGCCTCAAAATGATCTTACTAGTGAAGTAGTGGGCACATTTATGGCCTTACATGTTCACTAGTAAGCCTCAAAATGATCTTACTAGTGAACTAGTGGGCGTTTTGTGGCTTACATGTTCACGAGTAAGTGTCAAAATGATCTTACTAATGAACTACTGGGCGTTTTGTGGCTTACATGTTCACTAGTAAGCGTCAAAATGAACTTACTAGTGAATTGTTGAGCGTTTTGTGGCTTACATGTCAACTAGTAAGCCTCAAAATGATCTTACGAGTGAACTACTGGGCGTTTTGCGGCTTACATGTCAACAAGTAAGCCTCAAAATGATCTTACTAATGAACTAGGGGGCGTTTTGTGGCTTACATGTTCACTAGTAAGCCTCAAAATGATCTTACTAGTGAACTAGTGGGCGTTTTGTGGCTTACATGTTCACTAGTAAGCCTCAAAATGATCTTACTAGTGAACTAGTGGGCACATTTATGGCCTTACATATTCACTAGTAAGCGTCAAAATGATCTTACTAGTGAACTAGTGGGCGTTTTGCGGCTTGCATGTCAACTAGTAAGCCTCAAAATGATCTTACGAGTGAACTAGTGGGCGTTTTGCGGCTTACATGTCAACAAATAAGCCTCAAAATGATCTTACTAGTGAACTAGTGGGCGTTTTGTGGCTTACATGTTAACTAGTAAGCGTCAAAATGACCTTACTAGTGAACTAGTGACAATTTGTGGCTTACATGTTCACGAGTAAGCGTCAAAATGACCTTACTAGTGAACTAGTGAGCGTTTTGTGGCTTACATGTTCACTAGTAAGCCTCAAAATGATCTTACTAGTGAACTAGTGGGCGTTTTGTGGCTTACATCTTCACTAGTAAGCCTCAAAATGAACTTACTAGTGAACTAGTGGGCGTTTTGCGGCTTACATGTCAACTAGCAAGCCTCAAAATGATCTTACGAGTGAGCTAAGGGGCACATTTATGGCCTTACATGTTCACTAGTAAGCGTCAAAATTATCTTACTAGTAAACTAGTGGGCAAGTTTATGGCCTTACATGTTCACTAGTAAGCGTGAAAATGACCTTACTAGTGAACTAGTGACAATTTGTGGCTTACACGTTCACGAGTAAGCGTCAAAATGACCTTACTAGTGAACTAGTGAGCGTTTTGTGGCTTACATATTCACTAGTAAGCCTCAAAATGATCTTACGAGTGAGCTAAGGGGCGTTTTGTGGCTTACATGTCAACTAGTAAGCCTCAGAATGATCTTACTAGTGAACTAGTGGGCGTTTTGTGGCTTACATGTTCACTAGTAAGTGTCAAAATGACCTTACTAGTTAACTAGTGAGTGTTTTGTGGCTTACATGTTCACTAGTAGGCGTCAAAATGATCTTACTAGTGAACTAGTGAGCGTTTTGTGGCTTACATGTTCAATAGTAAGCCTCAAAATGATCTTACTAGTGAACTAGTGGGCACATTTATGGCCTTACATGTTCACTAGTAAGCCTCAAAATGATCTTACTAGTAAACTAGTGGGCGTTTTGTGGCTTACATCTTCACTCGTAAGCCTAAAAATGATCTTACTAGTGAACTAGTGGGCACATTTATGGCCTTACATGTTCACTAGTAAGCCTAAAAATGATCTTACTAGTGAACTAGTGGGCGTTTTGTGGCTTACATGTTCACGAGTAAGTGCCAAAATGATCTTACTATTGAACTAGTGGGCGTTTTGTGGCTTACATGTTCACTAGTAAGCGTCAAAATGATCTTACTATTGAACTAGTGCGGATTTTGTGCCTTACATGTCAACTAGTAAGCCTCAAAATGATCTTACTAGTGAAGTAGTGGGCACATTTATGGCCTGACATGTTCACTAGTAAGCCTCAAAATGATCTTACTAGTGAACTAGTGGGCGTTTTGTAGCTTACATGTTCACGAGTAAGTGTGAAAATGATCTTACTAATGAACTAGTGGGCGTTTTGTGGCTTACATGTTCACTAGTAAGCGTCAAAATGACCTTACTAGTGAATTGTTGAGCGTTTTGTGGCTTACATGTCAACTAGTAAGCCTCAAAATGATCTTACGAGTGAACTACTGGGCGTTTTGCGGCTTACATGTCAACAAGTAAGCCTCAAAATGATCTTACTAATGAACTAGTGGGCGTTTTGTGGCTTACATGTTCACTAGTAAGCGTCAAAATGACCTTACAAGTGAAATAGTGAGCGTTTTGTGGCTTACATCTCAACTAGTAAGCCTCAAAATGATCTTACTAGTGAACTAGTGGGCGTTTTGTGGCTTACATGTTCACTAGTAAGCCTCAAAATGATCTTACTAGTGAACTAGTGGGCACATTTATGGCCTTACATGTTCACTAGTAAGCGTCAAAATGATCTTACTAGTGAACTAGTGGGCGTTTTGCGGCTTACATGTCAACAAATAAGCCTCAAAATGATCTTACTAGTGAACAAGTGGGCGTTTTGTGGCTTACATGTTAACTAGTAAGCGTCAAAATGACCTTACTAGTGAACTAGTGACAATTTGTGGCTTACATGTTCACGAGTAAGCGTCAAAATGACCTTACGAGTGAGCTAAGGGGCGTTTTTTGGCTTACATGTCAACGAGTAAGCCTCAAAATGATCTTACTAATGAACTAGTGGGCGTTTTGTGGCTTACATGTTCACTAGTAAGCCTCAAAATGATCTTACTAGTGAACTAGTGGGCGTTTTGTGGCTTACATGTTCACTAGTAAGCCTCAAAATGATCTTACGAGTGAGCTAAGGGGCGTTTTTTGGCTTACATGTCAACTAGTAAGCCTCAAAATGAACTTACTAGTGAACTAGTGGGCATTTTGCGGCTTACATGTCAACTAGCAAGCCTCAAAATGATCTTACGAGTGAGCTAAGGGGCGTTTTGCTGCTTACATGTCAACTAGTAAGCCTCAAAATGATCTTACTAGTGAACTAGTGGGCACATTTATGGCCTTACATGTTCACTAGTAAGCGTCAAAATGATCTTACTAGTAAACTAGTGGGCAAGTTTATGGCCTTACATGTTTACTAGTAAGCGTCAAAATGACCTTACTAGTGAACTAGTGAGCGTTTTGTGGCTTACCTGTTCACTAGTAAGCCTCAAAATGATCTTACGAGTGAGCTAAGGGACGTTTTGTGGCTTACATGTCAACTAGTAAGCCTCAAAATGATCTTACTAGTGAACTAATGGGCGTTTTGTGGCTTACATGTTCACTAGTAAGTGTCAAAATGACCTTACTAGTGAACTAGTGAGCGTTTTGTGGCTTACATGTTCAATAGTAAGCCTCAAAATGATCTTACTAGTGAACTAGTGGGCACATTTATGGCCTTACATGTTCACTAGTAAGCCTCAAAATGATCTTACTAGTAAACTAGTGGGCGTTTTGTGGCTTACATCTTCACTCGTAAGCCTAAAAATGATCTTACTAGTGAACTAGTGGGCACATTTATGGCCTTACATGTTCACTAGTAAGCCTCAAAATGATCTTACTAGTGAACTAGTGGGCGTTTTGTGGCTTACATGTTCACGAGTAAGTGCCAAAATGATCTTACTATTGAACTAGTGGGCGTTTTGTGGCTTACATGTTCACTAGTAAGCGTCAAAATGATCTTACTAGTGAACTAGTGCGGATTTTGTGCCTTACATGTCAACTAGTAAGCCTCAAAATGATCTTACTAGTGAAGTAGTGGGCACATTTATGGCCTGACATGTTCACTAGTAAGCCTCAAAATGATATTACTAGTGAACTAGTGGGCGTTTTGTAGCTTACATGTTCACGAGTAAGTGTCAAAATGATCTTACTAATGAACTAGTGGGCGTTTTGTGGCTTACATGTTCACTAGTAAGCGTCAAAATGACCTTACTAGTGAATTGTTGAGCGTTTTGTGGCTTACATGTCAACTAGTAAGCCTCAAAATGATCTTACGAGTGAACTACTGGGCGTTTTGCGGCTTACATGTCAACAAGTAAGCCTCAAAATGATCTTACTAATGAACTAGTGGGCGTTTTGTGGCTTACATGTTCACTAGTAAGCGTCAAAATGACCTTACTAGTGAATTAGTGAGCGTTTTGTGGCTTACATCTCAACTAGTAAGCCTCAAAATGATCTTACTAGTGAACTAGTGGGCACATTTATGGCCTTACATGTTCACTAGTAAGCGTGAAAATGATCTTACTAGTGAACTAGTGGGCGTTTTGCGGCTTACATGTCAACAAATAAGCCTCAAAATGATCTTACTAGTGAACAAGTGGGCGTTTTGTGGCTTACATGTTAACTAGTAAGCGTCAAAATGACCTTACTAGTGAACTAGTGACAATTTGTGGCTTACATGTTCACGAGTAAGCGTCAAAATGATCTTACGAGTGAGCTAAGGGGCGTTTTTTGGCTTACATGTCAACAAGTAAGCCTCAAAATGATCTTACTAATGAACTAGTGGGCGTTTTGTGGCTTACATGTTCACTAGTAAGCCTCAAAATGATCTTACTAGTGAACTAGTGGGCGTTTTGTGGCTTACATGTTCACTAGTAAGCCTCAAAATGATCTTACGAGTGAGCTAAGGGGCGTTTTGCGGCTTACATGTCAACTAGTAAGCCTCAAAATGATCTTACTAGTGAACTAGTGGGCACATTTATGGCCTTACATGTTCACTAGTAGGCGTCAAAATGATCTTACTAGTAAACTAGTGGGCAAGTTTATGTCCTTACAAGTTCACTAGTAAGCGTCAAAATGACCTTACTAGTGAACTAGTGAGCGTTTTGTGGCTTACCTGTTCACTAGTAAGCCTCAAAATGATCTTACGAGTGAGCTAAGGGGCGTTTTGTGGCTTACATGTCAACTAGTAAGCCTCAAAATGATCTTACTAGTGAACTAGTGGGCGTTTTGTGGCTTACATGTTCACTAGTAAGTGTCAAAATGACCTTACTAGTGAACTAGTGAGCGTTTTGTGGCTTACATGTTCAATAGTAAGCCTCAAAATGATCTTACTAGTGAACTAGTGGGCACATTTATGGCCTTACAAGTTCACTAGTAAGCCTCAAAATGATCTTACTAGTAAACAAGTGGGCGTTTTGTGGCTTACATCTTCACTCGTAAGCCTAAAAATGATCTTACTAGTGAACTAGTGGGCACATTTATGGCCTTACTTGTTCACTAGTAAGCCTCAAAATGATCTTACTAGTGAACTAGTGGGCGTTTTGTGGCTTACATGTTCACGAGTAAGTGCCAAAATGATCTTACTATTGAACTAGTGGGTGTTTTGTGGCTTACATGTTCACTAGTAAGCGTCAAAATGATCTTACTAGTGAACTAGTGCGGATTTTGTGCCTTACATGTCAACTAGTAAGCCTCAAAATGATCTTACTAGTGAAGTAGTGGGCACATTTATGGCCTGACATGTTCACTAGTAAGCCTCAAAATGATATTACTAGTGAACTAGTGGGCGTTTTGTAGCTTACATGTTCACGAGTAAGTGTCAAAATGATCTTACTAATGAACTAGTGGGCGTTTTGTGGCTTACATGTTCACTAGTAAGCGTCAAAATGACCTTACTAGTGAATTGTTGAGCGTTTTGTGGCTTACATGTCAACTAGTAAGCCTCAAAATGATCTTACGAGTGAACTACTGGGCGTTTTGCGGCTTACATGTCAACAAGTAAGCCTCAAAATGATCTTACTAATGAACTAGTGGGCGTTTTGTGGCTTCCATGTTCACTAGTAAGCGTCAAAATGACCTTACTAGTGAATTAGTGAGCGTTTTGCGGCTTACATGTCAACTAGTAAGCCTCAAAAAGATCTTACTAGTGAACTAGTGGGTTCTTTTGTGGCTTACATGTTCACTAGTAAGCGTCACAATGACCTTACTTGTGAACTAGTGAGCGTTTTGTGGCTTACATGTTCATTAGTAAGCCTCAAAATGATCTTACTAGTGAACTAGTGGGCGTTTTGTGGCTTACATGTCAACTAGTAAGCCTCAAAATGATCTTACTAGTGAACTAGTGGGCACATTTATGGCCTTACATGTTCACGAGTAAGCGTCAAAATGATCTTACTAGTGAACTAGTGCGGATGTTGTGGCTTACATGTCAACTAGTAAGCCTCAAAATGATCTTACTAGTGAACTAGTGGGCACATTTATGGCCTTACATGTTCACTAGTAAGCCTCAAAATGATCTTACTAGTGAACTAGTGGGCGTTTTGTGGCTTACATGTTCACGAGTAAGTGTCAAAATGATCTTACTATTGAACTAGTGGGCGTTTTGTGGCTTACATGTTCACTAGTAAGCGTCAAAATGATCTTACTAGTGAACTAGTGCGGATTTTGTGCCTTACATGTCAACTAGTAAGCCTCAAAATGATCTTACTAGTGAAGTAGTGGGCACATTTATGGCCTTACATGTCAACTAGTAAGCCTCAAAATGATCTTACTAGTGAAGTAGTGGGCACATTTATGGCCTTACATGTTCACTAGTAAGCCTCAAAATGATCTTACTAGTGAACTAGTGGGCGTTTTGTGGCTTACATGTTCACTAGTAAGCCTCAAAATGACCTTACTAGTGAACTAGTGGGCACATTTATGGCCTTACATGTTCACTAGTAAGCGTCAAAATGATCTTACTAGTGAACTAGTGGGCACGTTTATGGCCTTACATGTTCACTAGTAAGCGTGAAAATGATCTTACTAGTGAACTAGTGGGCGTTTTGTGGCTTACATGTTAACTAGTAAGCGTCAAAATGACCTTACTAGTGAATTAGTGAGCGTTTTGTGGCTTACATGTCAACTAGTTAGCCTCAAAATGATCTTACTAGTTAACTAGTGGGCGTTTTGCGGCTTACATGTCAACTAGTAAGCCTCAAAATGATCTTACGAGTAAGCTAGTGGGCATTTTGCGGCTTACATGTCAAATAGTAAGCCTCAAAATGATCTTACTAGTGAACTAGTGGGCACATTTATGGCCTTACATGTTCACTAGTAAGCCTCAAAATGATCTGACTAGTGAACTAGTGGGCGTTTTGTGGCTTACATGTTCACTAGTAAGCGTCAAAATGACCTTACTAGTGAACTAGTGAGCGTTTTGTGGCTTACATGTTCACTAGTAAGCGTCAAAATGATATTACCAGTGAACTAGAGGGCGTTTTGCGGCTTACATGTCAACTAGTAAGCCTCAAAATGATCTTACTAGTGAACTAGTGGGCATTTTGTGGCTTACATGTCAACTAGTAAGCCTCAAAATGATCTTACTAGTGAACTAGTGGGCATCTTGTGGCTTACATGTCAACCAGTAAGCCTCAAAATGATCTTACGAGTGAGCTAGTGGGCGTTTTGCGGCTTACATGTCAACTAGTAAGCCTCAAAAAGATCTTACTAGTGAACTAGTGGGGTCTTTTGTGGCTTACATGTTCACTAGTAAGCGTCACAATGACCTTACTTGTGAACTAGTGAGCGTTTTGTGGCTTACATGTTCACTAGTAAGCGTCAAAATGATCTTACTAGTCAACTAGTGGCCATTTGTGGCTTACATGTTCATTAGTAAGCCTCAAAATGATCTTACTAGTGAACTAGTGGGCGTTTTGTGGCTTACATGTCAACTAGTAAGCCTCAAAATGATCTTACTAGTGAACTAGTGGGCACATTTATGGCCTTACATGTTCACGAGTAAGCGTCAAAATGATCTTACTAGTGAACTAGTGCGGATTTTGTGCCTTATATGTCAACTAGTAAGCCTCAAAATGATCTTACTAGTGAAGTAGTGGGCACATTTATGGCCTTACATGTTCACTAGTAAGCCTCAAAATGATCTTACTAGTGAACTAGTGGGCGTTTTGTGGCTTACATGTTCACGAGTAAGTGTCAAAATGATCTTACTATTGAACTAGTGGGCGTTTTGTGGCTTACATGTTCACTAGTAAGCGTCAAAATGATCTTACTAGTGAACTAGTGCGGATTTTGTGCCTTACATGTCAACTAGTAAGCCTCAAAATGATCTTACTAGTGAAGTAGTGGGCACATTTATGGCCTTACATGTTCACTAGTAAGCCTCAAAATGATCTTACTAGTGAACTAGTGGGCGTTTTGTGGCTTACATGTTCACGAGTAAGTGTCAAAATGATCTTACTATTGAACTAGTGGGCGTTTTGTGGCTTACATGTTCACTAGTAAGCGTCAAAATGATCTTACTAGTGAACTAGTGCGGATTTTGTGCCTTACATGTCAACTAGTAAGCCTCAAAATGATCTTACTAGTGAAGTAGTGGGCACATTTATGGCCTTACATGTTCACTAGTAAGCCTCAAAATGATCTTACTAGTGAACTAGTGGGCGTTTTGTGGCTTACATGTTCACGAGTAAGTGTCAAAATGATCTTACTAATGAACTACTGGGCGTTTTGTGGCTTACATGTTCACTAGTAAGCGTCAAAATGAACTTACTAGTGAATTGTTGAGCGTTTTGTGGCTTACATGTCAACTAGTAAGCCTCAAAATGATCTTACGAGTGAACTACTGGGCGTTTTGCGGCTTACATGTCAACAAGTAAGCCTCAAAATTATCTTACTAATGAACTAGTGGGCGTTTTGTGGCTTACATGTTCACTAGTAAGCCTCAAAATGATCTTACTAGTGAACTAGTGGGCACATTTATGGCCTTACATCTTCACTAGTAAGCCTCAAAATGAACTTACTAGTGAACTAGTGGGCGTTTTGCGGCTTGCATGTCAACTAGTAAGCCTCAAAATGATCTTACGAGTGAACTTGTGGGCGTTTTGCGGCTTACATGTCAACAAATAAGCCTCAAAATGATCTTACGAGTGAACTAGTGGGCGTTTTGTGGCTTACATGTTAACTAGTAAGCGTCAAAATGACCTTACTAGTGAACTAGTGACAATTTGTGGCTTACATGTTCACGAGTAAGCGTCAAAATGACCTTACTAGTGAACTAGTGAGCGTTTTGTGGCTTACATGTTCACTAGTAAGCCTCAAAATGATCTTACGAGTGAGCTAAGGGGCGTTTTTTGGCTTACATGTCAACTAGTAAGCCTCAAAATGATCTTACTAGTGAACTAGTGGGCGTTTTGTGGCTTACATGTTCACTAGTAAGTGTCAAAATGACCTTACTAGTTAACTAGTGAGTGTTTTTTGGCTTACATGTTCACTAGTAGGCGTCAAAATGATCTTACTAGTGAACTAGTGAGCGTTTTGTGGCTTACATGTTCCATAGTAAGCCTCAAAATGATCTTACTAGTGAACTAGTGGGCACATTTATGGCCTTACATGTTCACTAGTAAGCCTCAAAATGATCTTACTAGTAAACTAGTGGGCGTTTTGTGGCTTACATCTTCACTCGTAAGCCTAAAAATGATCTTACTAGTGAACTAGTGGGCACATTTATGGCCTTACATGTTCACTAGTAAGCCTCAAAATGATCTTACTAGTGAACTAGTGGGCGTTTTGTGGCTTACATGTTCACGAGTAAGTGCCAAAATGATCTTACTATTGAACTAGTGGGCGTTTTGTGGCTTACATGTTCACTAGTAAGCGTCAAAATGATCTTACTATTGAACTAGTGCGGATTTTGTGCCTTACATGTCAACTAGTAAGCCTCAAAATGATCTTACTAGTGAAGTAGTGGGCACATTTATGGCCTGACATGTTCACTAGTAAGCCTCAAAATGATCTTACTAGTGAACTAGTGGGCGTTTTGTAGCTTACATGTTCACGAGTAAGTGTGAAAATGATCTTACTAATGAACTAGTGGGCGTTTTGTGGCTTCCATGTTCACTAGTAAGCGTCAAAATGACCTTACTAGTGAATTAGTGAGTGTTTTGCGGCTTACATGTCAACTAGTAAGCCTCAAAAAGATCTTACTAGTGAACTAGTGGGTTCTTTTGTGGCTTACATGTTCACTAGTAAGCGTCACAATGACCTTACTTGTGAACTAGTGAGCGTTTTGTGGCTTACATGTTCATTAGTAAGCCTCAAAATGATCTTACTAGTGAACTAGTGGGCGTTTTGTGGCTTACATGTCAACTAGTAAGCCTCAAAATGATCTTACTAGTGAACTAGTGGGCACATTTATGGCCTTACATGTTCACGAGTAAGCGTCAAAATGATCTTACTAGTGAACTAGTGCGGATGTTGTGGCTTACATGTCAACTAGTAAGCCTCAAAATGATCTTACTAGTGAACTAGTGGGCACATTTATGGCCTTACATGTTCACTAGTAAGCCTCAAAATGATCTTACTAGTGAACTAGTGGGCGTTTTGTGGCTTACATGTTCACGAGTAAGTGTCAAAATGATCTTACTATTGAACTAGTGGGCGTTTTGTGGCTTACATGTTCACTAGTAAGCGTCAAAATGATCTTACTAGTGAACTAGTGCGGATTTTGTGCCTTACATGTCAACTAGTAAGCCTCAAAATGATCTTACTAGTGAAGTAGTGGGCACATTTATGGCCTTACATGTCAACTAGTAAGCCTCAAAATGATCTTACTAGTGAAGTAGTGGGCACATTTATGGCCTTACATGTTCACTAGTAAGCCTCAAAATGATCTTACTAGTGAACTAGTGGGCGTTTTGTGGCTTACATGTTCACTAGTAAGCCTCAAAATGACCTTACTAGTGAACTAGTGGGCACATTTATGGCCTTACATGTTCACTAGTAAGCGTCAAAATGATCTTACTAGTGAACTAGTGGGCACGTTTATGGCCTTACATGTTCACTAGTAAGCGTGAAAATGATCTTACTAGTGAACTAGTGGGCGTTTTGTGGCTTACATGTTAACTAGTAAGCGTCAAAATGACCTTACTAGTGAATTAGTGAGCGTTTTGTGGCTTACATGTCAACTAGTAAGCCTCAAAATGATCTTACTAGTTAACTAGTGGGCGTTTTGCGGCTTACATGTCAACTAGTAAGCCTCAAAATGATCTTACGAGTAAGCTAGTGGGCATTTTGCGGCTTACATGTCAAATAGTAAGCCTCAAAATGATCTTACTAGTGAACTAGTGGGCACATTTATGGCCTTACATGTTCACTAGTAAGCCTCAAAATGATCTGACTAGTGAACTAGTGGGCGTTTTGTGGCTTACATGTTCACTAGTAAGCGTCAAAATGACCTTACTAGTGAACTAGTGAGCGTTTTGTGGCTTACATGTTCACTAGTAAGCGTCAAAATGATCTTACCAGTGAACTAGAGGGCGTTTTGCGGCTTACATGTCAACTAGTAAGCCTCAAAATGATCTTACTAGTGAACTAGTGGGCATTTTGTGGCTTACATGTCAACTAGTAAGCCTCAAAATGATCTTACTAGTGAACTAGTGGGCATCTTGTGGCTTACATGTCAACCAGTAAGCCTCAAAATGATCTTACGAGTGAGCTAGTGGGCGTTTTGCGGCTTACATGTCAACTAGTAAGCCTCAAAAAGATCTTACTAGTGAACTAGTGGGGTCTTTTGTGGCTTACATGTTCACTAGTAAGCGTCACAATGACCTTACTTGTGAACTAGTGAGCGTTTTGTGGCTTACATGTTAACTAGTAAGCGTCAAAATGACCTTACTAGTGAACTAGTGACAATTTGTGGCTTACATGTTCACGAGTAAGCGTCAAAATGACCTTACTAGTGAACTAGTGAGCGTTTTGTGGCTTACATGTTCACTAGTAAGCCTCAAAATGATCTTACGAGTGAGCTAAGGGGCGTTTTTTGGCTTACATGTCAACTAGTAAGCCTCAAAATGATCTTACTAGTGAACTAGTGGGCGTTTTGTGGCTTACATGTTCACTAGTAAGTGTCAAAATGACCTTACTAGTTAACTAGTGAGTGTTTTTTGGCTTACATGTTCACTAGTAGGCGTCAAAATGATCTTACTAGTGAACTAGTGAGCGTTTTGTGGCTTACATGTTCCATAGTAAGCCTCAAAATGATCTTACTAGTGAACTAGTGGGCACATTTATGGCCTTACATGTTCACTAGTAAGCCTCAAAATGATCTTACTAGTAAACTAGTGGGCGTTTTGTGGCTTACATCTTCACTCGTAAGCCTAAAAATGATCTTACTAGTGAACTAGTGGGCACATTTATGGCCTTACATGTTCACTAGTAAGCCTCAAAATGATCTTACTAGTGAACTAGTGGGCGTTTTGTGGCTTACATGTTCACGAGTAAGTGCCAAAATGATCTTACTATTGAACTAGTGGGCGTTTTGTGGCTTACATGTTCACTAGTAAGCGTCAAAATGATCTTACTATTGAACTAGTGCGGATTTTGTGCCTTACATGTCAACTAGTAAGCCTCAAAATGATCTTACTAGTGAAGTAGTGGGCACATTTATGGCCTGACATGTTCACTAGTAAGCCTCAAAATGATCTTACTAGTGAACTAGTGGGCGTTTTGTAGCTTACATGTTCACGAGTAAGTGTGAAAATGATCTTACTAATGAACTAGTGGGCGTTTTGTGGCTTCCATGTTCACTAGTAAGCGTCAAAATGACCTTACTAGTGAATTAGTGAGTGTTTTGCGGCTTACATGTCAACTAGTAAGCCTCAAAAAGATCTTACTAGTGAACTAGTGGGTTCTTTTGTGGCTTACATGTTCACTAGTAAGCGTCACAATGACCTTACTTGTGAACTAGTGAGCGTTTTGTGGCTTACATGTTCATTAGTAAGCCTCAAAATGATCTTACTAGTGAACTAGTGGGCGTTTTGTGGCTTACATGTCAACTAGTAAGCCTCAAAATGATCTTACTAGTGAACTAGTGGGCACATTTATGGCCTTACATGTTCACGAGTAAGCGTCAAAATGATCTTACTAGTGAACTAGTGCGGATGTTGTGGCTTACATGTCAACTAGTAAGCCTCAAAATGATCTTACTAGTGAACTAGTGGGCACATTTATGGCCTTACATGTTCACTAGTAAGCCTCAAAATGATCTTACTAGTGAACTAGTGGGCGTTTTGTGGCTTACATGTTCACGAGTAAGTGTCAAAATGATCTTACTATTGAACTAGTGGGCGTTTTGTGGCTTACATGTTCACTAGTAAGCGTCAAAATGATCTTACTAGTGAACTAGTGCGGATTTTGTGCCTTACATGTCAACTAGTAAGCCTCAAAATGATCTTACTAGTGAAGTAGTGGGCACATTTATGGCCTTACATGTCAACTAGTAAGCCTCAAAATGATCTTACTAGTGAAGTAGTGGGCACATTTATGGCCTTACATGTTCACTAGTAAGCCTCAAAATGATCTTACTAGTGAACTAGTGGGCGTTTTGTGGCTTACATGTTCACTAGTAAGCCTCAAAATGACCTTACTAGTGAACTAGTGGGCACATTTATGGCCTTACATGTTCACTAGTAAGCGTCAAAATGATCTTACTAGTGAACTAGTGGGCACGTTTATGGCCTTACATGTTCACTAGTAAGCGTGAAAATGATCTTACTAGTGAACTAGTGGGCGTTTTGTGGCTTACATGTTAACTAGTAAGCGTCAAAATGACCTTACTAGTGAATTAGTGAGCGTTTTGTGGCTTACATGTCAACTAGTAAGCCTCAAAATGATCTTACTAGTTAACTAGTGGGCGTTTTGCGGCTTACATGTCAACTAGTAAGCCTCAAAATGATCTTACGAGTAAGCTAGTGGGCATTTTGCGGCTTACATGTCAAATAGTAAGCCTCAAAATGATCTTACTAGTGAACTAGTGGGCACATTTATGGCCTTACATGTTCACTAGTAAGCCTCAAAATGATCTGACTAGTGAACTAGTGGGCGTTTTGTGGCTTACATGTTCACTAGTAAGCGTCAAAATGACCTTACTAGTGAACTAGTGAGCGTTTTGTGGCTTACATGTTCACTAGTAAGCGTCAAAATGATCTTACCAGTGAACTAGAGGGCGTTTTGCGGCTTACATGTCAACTAGTAAGCCTCAAAATGATCTTACTAGTGAACTAGTGGGCATTTTGTGGCTTACATGTCAACTAGTAAGCCTCAAAATGATCTTACTAGTGAACTAGTGGGCATCTTGTGGCTTACATGTCAACCAGTAAGCCTCAAAATGATCTTACGAGTGAGCTAGTGGGCGTTTTGCGGCTTACATGTCAACTAGTAAGCCTCAAAAAGATCTTACTAGTGAACTAGTGGGGTCTTTTGTGGCTTACATGTTCACTAGTAAGCGTCACAATGACCTTACTTGTGAACTAGTGAGCGTTTTGTGGCTTACATCTTCACTAGTAAGCGTCAAAATGATCTTACTAGTCAACTAGTGGGCGTTTTGTGGCTTACATGTTCATTAGTAAGCCTCAAAATGATCTTACTAGTGAACTAGTGGGCGTTTTGTGGCTTACATGTCAACTAGTAAGCCTCAAAATGATCTTACTAGTGAACTAGTGGGCACATTTATGGCCTTACATGTTCACGAGTAAGCGTCAAAATGATCTTACTAGTGAACTAGTGCGGATTTTGTGCCTTACATGTCAACTAGTAAGCCTCAAAATGATCTTACTAGTGAAGTAGTGGGCACATTTATGGCCTTACATGTTCACTAGTAAGCCTCAAAATGATCTTACTAGTGAACTAGTGGGCGTTTTGTGGCTTACATGTTCACGAGTAAGTGTCAAAATGATCTTACTATTGAACTAGTGGGCGTTTTGTGGCTTACATGTTCACTAGTAAGCGTCAAAATGATCTTACTAGTGAACTAGTGCGGATTTTGTGCCTTACATGTCAACTAGTAAGCCTCAAAATGATCTTACTAGTGAAGTAGTGGGCACATTTATGGCCTTACATGTTCACTAGTAAGCCTCAAAATGATCTTACTAGTGAACTAGTGGGCGTTTTGTGGCTTACATGTTCACGAGTAAGTGTCAAAATGATCTTACTATTGAACTAGTGGGCGTTTTGTGGCTTACATGTTCACTAGTAAGCGTCAAAATGATCTTACTAGTGAACTAGTGCGGATTTTGTGCCTTACATGTCAACTAGTAAGCCTCAAAATGATCTTACTAGTGAAGTAGTGGGCACATTTATGGCCTTACATGTTCACTAGTAAGCCTCAAAATGATCTTACTAGTGAACTAGTGGGCGTTTTGTGGCTTACATGTTCACGAGTAAGTGTCAAAATGATCTTACTAATGAACTACTGGGCGTTTTGTGGCTTACATGTTCACTAGTAAGCGTCAAAATGAACTTACTAGTGAATTGTTGAGCGTTTTGTGGCTTACATGTCAACTAGTAAGCCTCAAAATGATCTTACGAGTGAACTACTGGGCGTTTTGCGGCTTACATGTCAACAAGTAAGCCTCAAAATGATCTTACTAATGAACTAGTGGGCGTTTTGTGGCTTACATGTTCACTAGTAAGCCTCAAAATGATCTTACTAGTGAACTAGTGGGCGTTTTGTGGCTTACATGTTCACTAGTAAGCCTCAAAATGATCTTACTAGTGAACTAGTGGGCACATTTATGGCCTTACATCTTCACTAGTAAGCCTCAAAATGAACTTACTAGTGAACTAGTGGGCGTTTTGCGGCTTGCATGTCAACTAGTAAGCCTCAAAATGATCTTACGAGTGAACTAGTGGGCGTTTTGCGGCTTACATGTCAACAAATAAGCCTCAAAATGATCTTACGAGTGAACTAGTGGGCGTTTTGTGGCTTACATGTTAACTAGTAAGCGTCAAAATGACCTTACTAGTGAACTAGTGACAATTTGTGGCTTACATGTTCACGAGTAAGCGTCAAAATGACCTTACTAGTGAACTAGTGAGCGTTTTGTGGCTTACATGTTCACTAGTAAGCCTCAAAATGATCTTACGAGTGAGCTAAGGGGCGTTTTTTGGCTTACATGTCAACTAGTAAGCCTCAAAATGATCTTACTAGTGAACTAGTGGGCGTTTTGTGGCTTACATGTTCACTAGTAAGTGTCAAAATGACCTTACTAGTTAACTAGTGAGTGTTTTGTGGCTTACATGTTCACTAGTAGGCGTCAAAATGATCTTACTAGTGAACTAGTGAGCGTTTTGTGGCTTACATGTTCAATAGTAAGCCTCAAAATGATCTTACTAGTGAACTAGTGGGCACATTTATGGCCTTACATGTTCACTAGTAAGCCTCAAAATGATCTTACTAGTAAACTAGTGGGCGTTTTGTGGCTTACATCTTCACTCGTAAGCCTAAAAATGATCTTACTAGTGAACTAGTGGGCACATTTATGGCCTTACATGTTCACTAGTAAGCCTCAAAATGATCTTACTAGTGAACTAGTGGGCGTTTTGTGGCTTACATGTTCACGAGTAAGTGCCAAAATGATCTTACTATTGAACTAGTGGGCGTTTTGTGGCTTACATGTTCACTAGTAAGCGTCAAAATGATCTTACTATTGAACTAGTGCGGATTTTGTGCCTTACATGTCAACTAGTAAGCCTCAAAATGATCTTACTAGTGAAGTAGTGGGCACATTTATGGCCTGACATGTTCACTAGTAAGCCTCAAAATGATCTTACGAGTGAACTAGTGGGCGTTTTGTAGCTTACATGTTCACGAGTAAGTGTGAAAATGATCTTACTAATGAACTAGTGGGCGTTTTGTGGCTTACATGTTCACTAGTAAGCGTCAAAATGACCTTACTAGTGAATTGTTGAGCGTTTTGTGGCTTACATGTCAACTAGTAAGCCTCAAAATGATCTTACGAGTGAACTACTGGCCGTTTTGCGGCCAGTAGTAAACTAGTGGGCGTTTTGTGGCTTACATCTTCACTCGTAAGCCTAAAAATGATCTTACTAGTGAACTAGTGGGCACATTTATGGCCTTACATGTTCACTAGTAAGCCTCAAAATGATCTTACTAGTGAACTAGTGGGCGTTTTGTGGCTTACATGTTCACGAGTAAGTGCCAAAATGATCTTACTATTGAACTAGTGGGCGTTTTGTGGCTTACATGTTCACTAGTAAGCGTCAAAATGATCTTACTATTGAACTAGTGCGGATTTTGTGCCTTACATGTCAACTAGTAAGCCTCAAAATGATCTTACTAGTGAAGTAGTGGGCACATTTATGGCCTGACATGTTCACTAGTAAGCCTCAAAATGATCTTACTAGTGAACTAGTGGGCGTTTTGTAGCTTACATGTTCACGAGTAAGTGTGAAAATGATCTTACTAATGAACTAGTGGGCGTTTTGTGGCTTACATGTTCACTAGTAAGCGTCAAAATGACCTTACTAGTGAATTGTTGAGCGTTTTGTGGCTTACATGTCAACTAGTAAGCCTCAAAATGATCTTACGAGTGAACTACTGGCCGTTTTGCGGCTTACATGTCAACAAGTAAGCCTCAAAATGATCTTACTAATGAACTAGTGGGCGTTTTGTGGCTTACATGTTCACTAGTAAGCGTCAAAATGACCTTACAAGTGAATTAGTGAGCGTTTTGTGGCTTACATCTCAACTAGTAAGCCTCAAAATGATCTTACTAGTGAACTAGTGGGCGTTTTGTGGCTTACATGTTCACTAGTAAGCCTCAAAATGATCTTACTAGTGAACTAGTGGGCACATTTATGGCCTTACATGTTCACTAGTAAGCGTCAAAATGATCTTACTAGTGAACTAGTGGGCGTTTTGCGGCTTACATGTCAACAAATAAGGCTCAAAATGATATTACTAGTGAACAAGTGGGCGTTTTGTGGCTTACATGTTAACTAGTAAGCGTCAAAATGACCTCACTAGTGAACTAGTGACAATTTGTGGCTTACATGTTCACGAGTAAGCGTCAAAATGATCTTACGAGTGAGCTAAGGGGCGTTTTTTGGCTTACATGTCAACAAGTAAGCCTCAAAATGATCTTACTAATGAACTAGTGGGCGTTTTGTGGCTTACATGTTCACTAGTAAGCCTCAAAATGATCTTACTAGTGAACTAGTGGGCGTTTTGTGGCTTACATGTTCACTAGTAAGCCTCAAAATGATCTTACGAGTGAGCTAAGGGGCGTTTTGCGGCTTACATGTCAACTAGTAAGCCTCAAAATGATCTTACTAGTGAACTAGTGGGCACATTTATGGCCTTACATGTTCACTAGTAAGCGTCAAAATGATCTTAGTAGTAAACTAGTGGGCAAGTTTATGGCCTTACATGTTCACTAGTAAGCGTCAAAATGACCTTACTAGTGAACTAGTGAGCGTTTTGTGGCTTACCTGTTCACTAGTAAGCCTCAAAATGATCTTACGAGTGAGCTAAGGGGCGTTTTGTGGCTTACATGTCAACTAGTAAGCCTCAAAATGATCTTACTAGTGAACTAGTGGGCGTTTTGTGGCTTACATGTTCACTAGTAAGTGTCAAAATGACCTTACTAGTGAACTAGTGAGCGTTTTGTGGCTTACATGTTCAATAGTAAGCCTCAAAATGATCTTACTAGTGAACTAGTGGGCACATTTATGGCCTTACATGTTCACTAGTAAGCCTCAAAATGATCTTACTAGTAAACTAGTGGGCGTTTTGTGGCTTACATCTTCACTCGTAAGCCTAAAAATGATCTTACTAGTGAACAAGTGGGCACATTTATGGCCTTACATGTTCACTAGTAAGCCTCAAAATGATCTTACTAGTGAACTAGTGGGCGTTTTGTGGCTTACATGTTCACGAGTAAGCGTCAAAATGATCTTACGAGTGAGCTAAGGGGCGTTTTTTGGCTTACATGTCAACAAGTAAGCCTCAAAATGATCTTACTAATGAACTAGTGGGCGTTTTGTGGCTTACATGTTCACTAGTAAGCCTCGAAATGATCTTACTAGTGAACTAGTGGGCGTTTTGTGGCTTACATGTTCACTAGTAAGCCTCAAAATGATCTTACGAGTGAGCTAAGGGGCGTTTTTTGGCTTACATGTCAACTAGTAAGCCTCAAAATGAACTTACTAGTGAACTAGTGGGCATTTTGCGGCTTACATGTCAACTAGCAAGCCTCAAAATGATCTTACGAGTGAGCTAAGCGGCGTTTTGCGGCTTACATGTCAACTAGTAAGCCTCAAAATGATCTTACTAGTGAACTAGTGGGCACATTTATGGCCTTACATGTTCACTAGTAAGCGTCAAAATGATCTTACTAGTAAACTAGTGGGCAAGTTTATGGCCTTACATGTTCACTAGTAAGCGTCAAAATGACCTTACTAGTGAACTAGTGAGCGTTTTGTGGCTTACCTGTTCACTAGTAAGCCTCAAAATGATCTTACGAGTGAGCTAAGGGGCGTTTTGTGGCTTACATGTCAACTAGTAAGCCTCAAAATGATCTTACTAGTGAACTAGTGGGCGTTTTGTGGCTTACATGTTCACTAGTAAGCCTCAAAATGATCTTACTAGTGAACTAGTGGGCACATTTATGGCCTTACATGTTCACTAGTAAGCCTCAAAATGATCTTACTAGTGAACTAGTGGGCGTTTTGTGGCTTACATGTTCACTAGTAAGTGTCAAAATGACCTTACTAGTGAACTAGTGAGCGTTTTGTGGCTTACATGTTCAATAGTAAGCCTCAAAATGATCTTACTAGTGAACTAGTGGGCACATTTATGGCCTTACATGTTCACTAGTAAGCCTCAAAATGATCTTACTAGTAAACTAGTGGGCGTTTTGTGGCTTACATCTTCACTCGTAAGCCTAAAAATGATCTTACTAGTGAACAAGTGGGCACATTTATGGCCTTACATGTTCACTAGTAAGCCTCAAAATGATCTTACTAGTGAACTAGTGGGCGTTTTGTGGCTTACATGTTCACGAGTAAGTGCCAAAATGATCTTACTATTGAACTAGTGGGCGTTTTGTGGCTTACATGTTCACTAGTAAGCGTCAAAATGATCTTACTAGTGAACTAGTGCGGATTTTGTGCCTTACATGTCAACTAGTAAGCCTCAAAATGATCTTACTAGTGAAGTAGTGGGCACATTTATGGCCTGACATGTTCACTAGTAAGCCTCAAAATGATATTACTAGTGAACTAGTGGGCGTTTTGTAGCTTACATGTTCACGAGTAAGTGTCAAAATGATCTTACTAATGAACTAGTGGGCGTTTTGTGGCTTACATGTTCACTAGTAAGCCTCGAAATGATCTTACTAGTGAACTAGTGGGCGTTTTGTGGCTTACATGTTCACTAGTAAGCCTCAAAATGATCTTACGAGTGAGCTAAGGGGCGTTTTTTGGCTTACATGTCAACTAGTAAGCCTCAAAATGAACTTACTAGTGAACTAGTGGGCATTTTGCGGCTTACATGTCAACTAGCAAGCCTCAAAATGATCTTACGAGTGAGCTAAGCGGCGTTTTGCGGCTTACATGTCAACTAGTAAGCCTCAAAATGATCTTACTAGTGAACTAGTGGGCACATTTATGGCCTTACATGTTCACTAGTAAGCGTCAAAATGATCTTACTAGTAAACTAGTGGGCAAGTTTATGGCCTTACATGTTCACTAGTAAGCGTCAAAATGACCTTACTAGTGAACTAGTGAGCGTTTTGTGGCTTACCTGTTCACTAGTAAGCCTCAAAATGATCTTACGAGTGAGCTAAGGGGCGTTTTGTGGCTTACATGTCAACTAGTAAGCCTCAAAATGATCTTACTAGTGAACTAGTGGGCGTTTTGTGGCTTACATGTTCACTAGTAAGCCTCAAAATGATCTTACTAGTGAACTAGTGGGCACATTTATGGCCTTACATGTTCACTAGTAAGCCTCAAAATGATCTTACTAGTGAACTAGTGGGCGTTTTGTGGCTTACATGTTCACTAGTAAGTGTCAAAATGACCTTACTAGTGAACTAGTGAGCGTTTTGTGGCTTACATGTTCAATAGTAAGCCTCAAAATGATCTTACTAGTGAACTAGTGGGCACATTTATGGCCTTACATGTTCACTAGTAAGCCTCAAAATGATCTTACTAGTAAACTAGTGGGCGTTTTGTGGCTTACATCTTCACTCGTAAGCCTAAAAATGATCTTACTAGTGAACAAGTGGGCACATTTATGGCCTTACATGTTCACTAGTAAGCCTCAAAATGATCTTACTAGTGAACTAGTGGGCGTTTTGTGGCTTACATGTTCACGAGTAAGTGCCAAAATGATCTTACTATTGAACTAGTGGGCGTTTTGTGGCTTACATGTTCACTAGTAAGCGTCAAAATGATCTTACTAGTGAACTAGTGCGGATTTTGTGCCTTACATGTCAACTAGTAAGCCTCAAAATGATCTTACTAGTGAAGTAGTGGGCACATTTATGGCCTGACATGTTCACTAGTAAGCCTCAAAATGATCTTACTAGTAAACTAGTGGGCACATTTATGGCCTTACATGTTCACTAGTAAGCGTCAAAATGATCTTACTAGTGAACTAGTGGGCGTATTGCGGCTTGCATGTCATCTAGTAAGCCTCAAAATGATCTTACGAGTGAACTAGTGGGCGTTTTGCGGCTTACATGTCAACAAATAAGCCTCAAAATGATCTTACTAGTGAACTAGTGAGTGTTTTGTGGCTTACATGTTAACTAGTAAGCATCAAAATGACCTTACTAGTGAACTAGTGAGCGTATTGTGGCTTACATGTTCACTAGTAAGCGTCAAAATGATCTTACCAGTGAACTAGTGGGCGTTTTGCAGCTTACATGTCAACTAGTAAGCCTCAAAATGATCTTACTGGTCAACTAGTGGGCATTTTGTGGCTTACATGTCAACCAGTAAGCCTCAAAATGATCTTACTAGTGAATTAGTGGGCACATTTATGGCCTTACAAGTTCACTAGTAAGCCTCAAAAAGATCTTACTAGTAAACTAGTGGGCACATTTATGGCCTTACATGTTCACTAGTAAGCGTCAAAATGATCTTACTAGTGAACTAGTGGGCGTATTGCGGCTTGCATGTCAACTAGTAAGCCTCAAAATGATCTTACGAGTGAACTAGTGGGCGTTTTGCGGCTTACATGTCAACTAGTAAGCCTCAAAATGATCTTACTAGTCAACTAGTGGGCATTTTGTGGCTTACATGTCAACAAATAAGCCTCAAAATGATCTTACTAGTGAACTAGTGGGCGTTTTGTGGCTTACATGTTAACTAGTAAGCATCAAAATGACCTTACTAGTGAACTAATGGGCGTTTTGTGGCTTACATGTTCACTAGTAAGCGTCAAAATGACCTTACTAGTGAATTAGTGAGCGTTTTGTGGCTTACATGTCAACTAGTAAGCCTCAAAATGATCTTACTAGTTAACTAGTGGGAGTTTTGTGGCTTACATGTTCACTAGTAAGCCTCAAAATGACCTTACTAGTGAACTAGTGGGCACATTTATGGCCTTACATGTTCACTAATAAGCATCAAAATGATCTTACTAGTGAACTAGTGGGCACGTTTATGGCCTTACATGTTCACTAGTAAGCGTGAAAATGATCTTACTAGTGAACTAGTGGGCGTTTTGCGGCTTACATGTCAACTAGTAAGCCTCAAAATGATCTTACGAGTGAGCTAGTGGGTTCTTTTTTGGCTTACATGTTCACTAGTAAGCGTCACAATGACCTTACTAGTGAACTAGTGGGCGTTTTGTGGCTTACATGTTCATTAGTAAGCCTCAAAATGATCTTACTAGTGAACTAGTGGGCACATTTATGGCCTTACGTGTTCACTAGTAAGTGTCAAAATGATCTTACTAGTAAACTAGTGGGCGTTTTGTGGCTTACATCTTCACTCGTAAGCCTCAAAATGATCTTACTAGTGAACTAGTGGGCGTTTTGTGGCTTACATGTCAAATAGTAAGCCTCAAAATGATCTTACTAGTAAACTAGTGGGCACATTTATGGCCTTACATGTTCACGAGTAAGTGTGAAAAATGACCTTACTAGTGAACTAGTGACAATTTGTGGCTTACATGTTCACGAGTAAGCGTCAAAATGACCTTACTAGTGAACTAGTGAGCGTTTTGTGGCTTACATGTTCACTAGTAAGCCTCAAAATGATCTTACGAGTGAGCTAAGGGGCGTTTTGTGGCTTACATGTTCACTAGTAAGTGTCAAAATGACCTTACGAGTGAACTAGTGGGCGTTTTGCGGCTTACATGTCAACAAATACGCCTCAAAATGATCTTACTAGTGAACTAGTGGGCGTTTTGTGGCTTACATGTTAACTAGTAAGCGTCAAAATGACCTTACTAGTGAACTAGTTAGCGTTTTGTGGCTTACATGTTCACTAGTAAGCCTCAAAATGATCTTACAAGTGAGCTAAGGGGCGTTTTGTGGCTTACATGTCAACTAGTAAGCCTCAAAATGATCTTACTAGTGAACTAGTGGGCGTTTTGTGGCTTACATGTTCACTAGTAAGTGTCAAAATGACCTTACTAGTTAAATAGTGAGTGTTTTGTGGCTTACATGTTCACTAGTAGGCGTCAAAGTGATCTTACTAGTGAACTAGTGGGCGTTTTGCGGCTTGCATGTCAACTAGTAAGCCTCAAAATGATCTTACGAGTGAACTAGTGGGCATTTTGCGGCTTACATGTCAACAAGTAGGCCTCAAAATGATCTTACTAATGAACTAGTGGGTGTTTTGTGGCTTACATGTTCACTAGTAAGCGTCAAAATGACCTTACTAGTGAATTAGTGAGCGTTTTGTGGCTTACATGTCAACTAGTAAGCCTCAAAATGATCTTACTATTGAACTAGTGGGCGTTTTGTGGCTTACATGTCAACTAGTAAGCCTCAAAATGATCTTACTATTGAACTAGTGGCTTACATGTTCACTAGTAAGCATCAAAATGATCTTACTAGTGAACTAGTGGGCACATTTATGGCCTTACATATTCACTAGTAAGCGTCAAAATGATCTTACTAGTGAACTAGTGGGCATTTTGCGGCTTGCATGTCAACAAGTAAGCCTCAAAATGATCTGACTAGTGAACTAGTGGGCGTTTTGTGGCTTACATGTTCACTAGTAAGCGTCAAAATGACCTTACTAGTGAACTAGTGAGCGTTTTGTGGCTTACATGTTCACTAGTAAGCGTCAAAATGATCTTACCAGTGAACTAGAGGGCGTTTTGCGGCTTACATGTCAACTAGTAAGCCTCAAAATGATCTTACTAGTGAACTAGTGGGCATTTTGTGGCTTACATGTCAACTAGTAAGCCTCAAAATGATCTTACTAGTGAACTAGTGGGCATCTTGTAGCTTACATGTCAACCAGTAAGCCTCAAAATGATCTTACGAGTGAGCTAGTGGGCGTTTTGCGGCTTACATGTCAACTAGTAAGCCTCAAAAAGATCTTACTAGTGAACTAGTGGGTTCTTTTGTGGCTTACATGTTCACTAGTAAGCGTCACAATGACCTTACTTGTGAACTAGTGAGCGTTTTGTGGCTTACATGTTCACTAGTAAGCGTCAAAATGATCTTACTAGTGAACTAGTGGGCGTTTTGTGGCTTACATGTTCATTAGTAAGCCTCAAAATGATCTTACTAGTGAACTAGTGGGCGTTTTGTGGCTTACATGTCAACTAGTAAGCCTCAAAATGATCTTACTAGTGAACTAGTGGGCACATTTATGGCCTTACATGTTCACGAGTAAGCGTCAAAATGATCTTACTAGTGAACTAGTGGGCGTTTTGTGGCTTACATGTTCATTAGTAAGCCTCAAAATGATCTTACTAGTGAACTAGTGGGCGTTTTGTGGCTTACATGTCAACTAGTAAGCCTCAAAATGATCTTACTAGTGAACTAGTGGGCACATTTATGGCCTTACATGTTCACGAGTAAGCGTCAAAATGATCTTACTAGTGAACTAGTGGGGATCTTGTGGCTTACATGTCAACCAGTAAGCCTCAAAATGATCTTACGAGTGAGCTAGTGGGCGTTTTGCGGCTTACATGTCAACTAGTAAGCCTCAAAAAGATCTTACTAGTGAACTAGTGGGTTCTTTTGTGGCTTACATGTTCACTAGTAAGCGTCACAATGACCTTACTTGTGAACTAGTGCGGATTTTGTGGCTTACATGTCAACTAGTAAGCCTCAAAATGATCTTACTAGTGAACTAGTGGGCACATTTATGGCCTTACATGTTCACTAGTAAGCCTCAAAATGATCTTACTAGTGAACTAGTGGGCGTTTTGTGGCTTACATGTTCAGTAGTAAGCGTCAAAATGATCTTACTAGTGAACTAGTGCGGATTTTGTGCCTTACATGTCAACTAGTAAGCCTCAAAATGATCTTACTAGTGAAGTAGTGGGCACATTTATGGCCTTACATGTTCACTAGTAAGCCTCAAAATGATCTTACTAGTGAACTAGTGGGCGTTTTGTGGCTTACATGTTCACGAGTAAGTGTCAAAATGATCTTACTAATGAACTACTGGGCGTTTTGTGGCTTACATGTTCAATAGTAAGCGTCAAAATGAACTTACTAGTGAACTAGTGGGCGTTTTGCGGCTTACATGTCAACAAATAAGCCTCAAAATGATCTTACTAATGAACTAGTGGGCGTTTTGTGGCTTACATGTTCACTAGTAAGCCTCAAAATGATCTTACTAGTGAACTAGTGGGCGTTTTGTGGCTTACATGTTAACTAGTAAGCGTCAAAATGACCTTACTAGTGAACTAGTGACAATTTGTGTCTTACATGTTCACGAGTAAGCGTCAAAATGACCTTAATAGTGAACTAGTGAGCGTTTTGTGGCTTACATGTTCACTAGTAAGCCTCAAAATGATCTTACGAGTGAGCTAAGGGGCGTTTTTTGGCTTACATGTCAACTAGTAAGCCTCAAAATGATCTTACTAGTGAACTAGTGGGCGTTTTGTGGCTTACATCTTCACTAGTAAGCCTCAAAATGAACTTACTAGTGAACTAGTGGGCGTTTTGCGGCTTACATGTCAACTAGCAAGCCTCAAAATGATCTTACGAGTGAGCTAAGGGGCACATTTATGGCCTTACATGTTCACTAGTAAGCGTCAAAATTATCTTACTAGTAAACTAGTGGGCAATTTTATGGCCTTACATGTTCACTAGTAAGCGTGAAAATGACCTTACTAGTGAACTAGTGACAATTTGTGGCTTACACGTTCACGAGTAAGCGTCAAAATGACCTTACTAGTGAACTAGTGAGCGTTTTGTGGCTTACATATTCACTAGTAAGCCTCAAAATGATCTTACGAGTGAGCTAAGGGGCGTTTTGTGGCTTACATGTCAACTAGTAAGCCTCAAAATGATCTTACTAGTGAACTAGTGGGCACATTTATGGCCTTACATGTTCACGAGTAAGCGTCAAAATGATCTTACTAGTGAACTAGTGCGGATTTTGTGGCTTACATGTCAACTAGTAAGCCTCAAAATGATCTTACTAGTGAACTAGTGGGCACATTTATGGCCTTACATGTTCACTAGTAAGCCTCAAAATGATCTTACGAGTGAGCTAAGGGGCGTTTTGTGGCTTACATGTCAACTAGTAAGCCTCAGAATGATCTTACTAGTGAACTAGTGGGCGTTTTGTGGCTTACATGTTCACTAGTAAGTGTCAAAATGACCTTACTAGTTAACTAGTGAGTGTTTTGTGGCTTACATGTTCACTAGTAGGCGTCAAAATGATCTTACTAGTGAACTAGTGAGCGTTTTGTGGCTTACATGTTCAATAGTAAGCCTCAAAATGATCTTACTAGTGAACTAGTGGGCACATTTATGGCCTTACATGTTCACTAGTAAGCCTCAAAATGATCTTACTAGTAAACTAGTGGGCGTTTTGTGGCTTACATCTTCACTCGTAAGCCTAAAAATGATCTTACTAGTGAACTAGTGGGCACATTTATGGCCTTACATGTTCACTAGTAAGCCTCAAAATGATCTTACTAGTGAACTAGTGGGCGTTTTGTGGCTTACATGTTCACGAGTAAGTGCCAAAATGATCTTACTATTGAACTAGTGGGCGTTTTGTGGCTTACATGTTCACTAGTAAGCGTCAAAATGATCTTACTAGTGAACTACTGCGGATTTTGTGCCTTACATGTCAACTCGTAAGCCTCAAAATGATCTTACTAGTGAAGTAGTGGGCACATTTATGGCCTGACATGTTCACTAGTAAGCCTCAAAATGATATTACTAGTGAACTAGTGGGCGTTTTGTAGCTTACATGTTCACGAGTAAGTGTCAAAATGATCTTACTAATGAACTAGTGGGCGTTTTGTGGCTTACATGTTCACTAGTAAGCGTCAAAATGACCTTACTAGTGAATTGTTGAGCGTTTTGTGGCTTACATGTCAACTAGTAAGCCTCAAAATGATCTTACGAGTGAACTACTGGGCGTTTTGCGGCTTACATGTCAACAAGTAAGCCTCAAAATGATCTTACTAATGAACTAGTGGGCGTTTTGTGGCTTACATGTTCACTAGTAAGCGTCAAAATGACCTTACTAGTGAATCAGTGAGCGTTTTGTGGCTTACATCTCAACTAGTAAGCCTCAAAATGATCTTACTAGTGAACTAGTGGGCGTTTTGTGGCTTACATGTCAACAAGTAAGCCTCAAAATGATCTTACTAATGAACTAGTGGGCGTTTTGTGGCTTACATGTTCAATAGTAAGCCTCAAAATGATCTTACTAGTGAACTAGTGGGCACATTTATGGCCTTACATGTTCACTAGTAAGCCTCAAAATGATCTTACTAGTAAACTAGTGGGCGTTTTGTGGCTTACATCTTCACTCGTAAGCCTAAAAATGATCTTACTAGTGAACTAGTGGGCACATTTATGGCCTTACATGTTCACTAGTAAGCCTCAAAATGATCTTACTAGTGAACTAGTGGGCGTTTTGTGGCTTACATGTTCACGAGTAAGTGCCAAAATGATCTTACTATTGAACTAGTGGGCGTTTTGTGGCTTACATGTTCACTAGTAAGCGTCAAAAAAATCTTACTAGTGAACTAGTGCGGATTTTGTGCCTTACATGTCAACTAGTAAGCCTCAAAATGATCTTACTAGTGAAGTAGTGGGCACATTTATGGCCTGACATGTTCACTAGTAAGCCTCAAAATGATATTACTAGTGAACTAGTGGGCGTTTTGTAGCTTACATGTTCACGAGTAAGTGTCAAAATGATCTTACTAATGAACTAGTGGGCGTTTTGTGGCTTACATGTTCACTAGTAAGCGTCAAAATGACCTTACTAGTGAATTGTTGAGCGTTTTGTGGCTTACATGTCAACTAGTAAGCCTCAAAATGATCTTACGAGTGAACTACTGGGCGTTTTGCGGCTTACATGTCAACAAGTAAGCCTCAAAATGATCTTACTAATGAACTAGTGGGCGTTTTGTGGCTTACATGTTCACTAGTAAGCGTCAAAATGACCTTACTAGTGAATTAGTGAGCGTTTTGTGGCTTACATCTCAACTAGTAAGCCTCAAAATGATCTTACTAGTGAACTAGTGGGCACATTTATGGCCTTACATGTTCACTAGTAAGCGTCAAAATGATCTTACTAGTGAACTAGTGGGCGTTTTGCGGCTTGCATGTCAACTAGTAAGCCTCAAAATGATCTTACTTGTGAACTAGTGGGCGTTTTGCGGCTTACATGTCAACAAATAAGCCTCAAAATGATCTTACTAGTGAACTAGTGGGCGTTTTGTGGCTTACATGTTAACTAGTAAGCGTCAAAATGACCTTACTAGTGAACTAGTGACAATTTGTGGCTTACATGTTCACGAGTAAGCGTCAAAATGACCTTACTAGTGAACTAGTGAGCGTTTTGTGGCTTACATGTTCACTAGTAAGCCTCAAAATGATCTTACGAGTGAGCTAAGGGGCATTTTTTGGCTTAGATGTCAACTAGTAAGCCTCAAAATGATCTTACTAGTGAACTAGTGGGCGTTTTGTGGCTTACATCTTCACTAGTAAGCCTCAAAATGAACTTACTAGTGAACTAGTGGGCGTTTTGCGGCTTACATGTCAACTAGCAAGCCTCAAAATGATCTTACGAGTGAGCTAAGGGGCGTTTTGCGGCTTACATGTCAACTAGTAAGCCTCAAAATGATCTTACTAGTGAACTAGTGGGCACATTTATGGCCTTACATGTTCACTAGTAAGCCTCAAAATGATCTTACTAGTGAACTAGTGGGCGTTTTGTGGCTTACATGTTCACGAGTAAGTGCCAAAATGATCTTACTATTGAACTAGTGGGCGTTTTGTGGCTTACATGTTCACTAGTAAGCGTCAAAATGATCTTACTAGTGAACTACTGCGGATTTTGTGCCTTACATGTCAACTCGTAAGCCTCAAAATGATCTTACTAGTGAAGTAGTGGGCACATTTATGGCCTGACATGTTCACTAGTAAGCCTCAAAATGATATTACTAGTGAACTAGTGGGCGTTTTGTAGCTTACATGTTCACGAGTAAGTGTCAAAATGATCTTACTAATGAACTAGTGGGCGTTTTGTGGCTTACATGTTCACTAGTAAGCGTCAAAATGACCTTACTAGTGAATTGTTGAGCGTTTTGTGGCTTACATGTCAACTAGTAAGCCTCAAAATGATCTTACGAGTGAACTACTGGGCGTTTTGCGGCTTACATGTCAACAAGTAAGCCTCAAAATGATCTTACTAATGAACTAGTGGGCGTTTTGTGGCTTACATGTTCACTAGTAAGCGTCAAAATGACCTTACTAGTGAATCAGTGAGCGTTTTGTGGCTTACATCTCAACTAGTAAGCCTCAAAATGATCTTACTAGTGAACTAGTGGGCGTTTTGTGGCTTACATGTCAACAAGTAAGCCTCAAAATGATCTTACTAATGAACTAGTGGGCGTTTTGTGGCTTACATGTTCAATAGTAAGCCTCAAAATGATCTTACTAGTGAACTAGTGGGCACATTTATGGCCTTACATGTTCACTAGTAAGCCTCAAAATGATCTTACTAGTAAACTAGTGGGCGTTTTGTGGCTTACATCTTCACTCGTAAGCCTAAAAATGATCTTACTAGTGAACTAGTGGGCACATTTATGGCCTTACATGTTCACTAGTAAGCCTCAAAATGATCTTACTAGTGAACTAGTGGGCGTTTTGTGGCTTACATGTTCACGAGTAAGTGCCAAAATGATCTTACTATTGAACTAGTGGGCGTTTTGTGGCTTACATGTTCACTAGTAAGCGTCAAAAAAATCTTACTAGTGAACTAGTGCGGATTTTGTGCCTTACATGTCAACTAGTAAGCCTCAAAATGATCTTACTAGTGAAGTAGTGGGCACATTTATGGCCTGACATGTTCACTAGTAAGCCTCAAAATGATATTACTAGTGAACTAGTGGGCGTTTTGTAGCTTACATGTTCACGAGTAAGTGTCAAAATGATCTTACTAATGAACTAGTGGGCGTTTTGTGGCTTACATGTTCACTAGTAAGCGTCAAAATGACCTTACTAGTGAATTGTTGAGCGTTTTGTGGCTTACATGTCAACTAGTAAGCCTCAAAATGATCTTACGAGTGAACTACTGGGCGTTTTGCGGCTTACATGTCAACAAGTAAGCCTCAAAATGATCTTACTAATGAACTAGTGGGCGTTTTGTGGCTTACATGTTCACTAGTAAGCGTCAAAATGACCTTACTAGTGAATTAGTGAGCGTTTTGTGGCTTACATCTCAACTAGTAAGCCTCAAAATGATCTTACTAGTGAACTAGTGGGCACATTTATGGCCTTACATGTTCACTAGTAAGCGTCAAAATGATCTTACTAGTGAACTAGTGGGCGTTTTGCGGCTTGCATGTCAACTAGTAAGCCTCAAAATGATCTTACTTGTGAACTAGTGGGCGTTTTGCGGCTTACATGTCAACAAATAAGCCTCAAAATGATCTTACTAGTGAACTAGTGGGCGTTTTGTGGCTTACATGTTAACTAGTAAGCGTCAAAATGACCTTACTAGTGAACTAGTGACAATTTGTGGCTTACATGTTCACGAGTAAGCGTCAAAATGACCTTACTAGTGAACTAGTGAGCGTTTTGTGGCTTACATGTTCACTAGTAAGCCTCAAAATGATCTTACGAGTGAGCTAAGGGGCATTTTTTGGCTTAGATGTCAACTAGTAAGCCTCAAAATGATCTTACTAGTGAACTAGTGGGCGTTTTGTGGCTTACATCTTCACTAGTAAGCCTCAAAATGAACTTACTAGTGAACTAGTGGGCGTTTTGCGGCTTACATGTCAACTAGCAAGCCTCAAAATGATCTTACGAGTGAGCTAAGGGGCGTTTTGCGGCTTACATGTCAACTAGTAAGCCTCAAAATGATCTTACTAGTGAACTAGTGGGCACATTTATGGCCTTACATGTTCACTAGTAAGCGTCAAAATGATCTTACTAGTAAACTAGTGTGCAAGTTTATGGCCTTACATGTTCACTAGTAAGCGTGAAAATGACCTTACTAGTGAACTAGTGACAATTTGTGGCTTACACGTTCACGAGTAAGCGTGAAAATGACCTTACTAGTGAACTAGTGAGCGTTTTGTGGCTTACATGTTCACTAGTAAGCCTCAAAATGATCTTACGAGTGAGCTAAGGGGCGTTTTGTGGCTTACATCTTCACTCGTAAGCCTCAAAATGATCTTACTAGTGAACTAGTGGGCGTTTTGTGGCTTACATGTTCACTAGTAAGCGTCACAATGACCTTACTAGTGAAGTAGTGACAATTTGTGGCTTACATGTTCACTAGTAAGCCTCAAAATGATCTTACGAGTGAGCTAGTGGGCGTTTTGCGGCTTACATGTCAACTGGTAAGCCTCAAAATGATCTTACTAGTGAACTAGTGGGTTCTTTTGTGGCTTACATGTTCACTAGTAAGCGTCACAATGACCTTACTAGTGAACTAGTGACAATTTGTGGCTTACATGTTCACTAGTAAGCCTCAAAATGATCTTACGAGTGAGCTAAGGGGCGTTTTCTGGCTTACATGTCAACTAGTAAGCCTCAAAATGATCTTACTAGTGAACTAGTTCGCGTTTTGTGCCTTACATGTTCACTAGTAAGTGTCAAAATGACCTTACTAGTTAACTAGTGAGTGTTTTGTGGCTTACATGTTCACTAGTAGGCGTCAAAATGATCTTACTAGTGAACTAGTGAGCGTTTTGTGGCTTACATGTTCACTAGTAAGCCTCAAAATGATCTTACTAGTGAACTAGTGGGCACATTTATGGCCTTACATGTTCACTAGTACGCGTCAAAATGATCTTACTAGTGAACTAGTGGGCGTTTTGCGGCTTGCATGTCAACTAGTAAGCCTCAAAATGATCTTACGAGTGAGCTAGTGGGCGTTTTGCGGCTTACATGTCAACTCGTAAGCCTCAAAATGATCTTACGAGTGAGCTAGTGGGCACATTTATGGCCTTACATGTCAACAAGTAAGCCTCAAAATGACCTTACTAGTGAATTAGTGAGCGTTTTGTGGCTTACATGTCAACTAGTAAGCCTCAAAATGATCTTACTAGTGAACTAGTGGGCACATTTATGGCCTTACATGTTCACTAGTACGCGTCAAAATGATCTTACTAGTGAACTAGTGGGCGTTTTGCAGCTTGCATGTCAACTAGTAAGCCTCAAAATGATCTTACGAGTGAGCTAGTGGGCGTTTTGCGGCTTACATGTCAACTGGTAAGCCTCAAAATGATCTTACTAGTGAACTAGTGGGTTCTTTTGTGGCTTACATGTTCACTAGTAAGCGTCACAATGACCTTACTAGTGACGTAGTGACAATTTGTGGCTTACATGTTCACTAGTAAGCCTCAAAATGATCTTATGAGTGAGATAAGGGGCGTTTTCTGGCTTACATGTCAACTAGTAAGCCTCAAAATGATCTTACTAGTGAACTAGTGGGCATTTTGTTGCTTACATGTTCACTAGTAAGTGTCAAAATGACCTTACTAGTTAACTAGTGAGTGTTTTGTGGCTTACATGTTCACTAGTAGGCGTCAAAATGATCTTACTAGTGAACTAGTGAGCGTTTTGTGGCTTACATGTTCACTAGTAAGCCTCAAAATGATCTTACTAGTGAACTAGTGGGCACATTTATGGCCTTACATGTTCGCTAGTAAGCCTCAAAATGATCTTACGAGTGAGCTAGTGGGCGTTTTGCGGCTTACATGTCAACTGGTAAGCCTCAAAATGATCTTACTAGTGAACTAGTGGGCGTTTTGTGGCTAACATGTCAACTAGTAAGCCTCAAAATGATCTTACTAGTGAACTAGTGGGCACATTTATGGCCTTACATGTTCAGTAGTAAGCCTCAAAATGATCTTACCAGTGAACTAGTGGGCATTTTGCGGCTTACATGTCAACTAGTAAGCCTCAAAATGATCTTACTAGTGAACTAGTGGGCATTTTGTGGCTTACATGTCAACTAGTAAGCCTCAAAATGATCTTACTAGTGAACTAGTGGGCACATTTATGGCCTTAGATGTTCACTAGTAAGCCATAAAATGATCTTACTAGTGAACTAGTGGGCGTTTTGTGGCTTACATGTTCACGAGTAAGCGTCAAAATGATCTTACTAGTGAACTCGTGGGCGTTTTGCGGCTTGCATGTCAACAAGTAACCCTCAAAATGATCTTACTAATGAACTAGTGGGCACATTTATGGCCTTACATGTTCACTAGTACGCGTCAAAATGATCTTACTAGTGAACTAGTGGGCGTTTTGCAGCTTGCATGTCAACTAGTAAGCCTCAAAATGATCTTACTAGTGAACTAGTGGGTTCTTTTGTGGCTTACATGTTCACTAGTAAGCGTCACAATGACCTTACTAGTGAACTAGTGACAATTTGTGGCTTACATGTTCACGGGTAAGTGTCAAAATGATCTTACTATTGAACTAGTGGGCGTTTTGTGGCTTACATGTTCACTAGTAAGCGTCAAAATGATCTTACTAGTGAACTAGTGCGGATTTTGTGCCTTACATGTCAACTAGTAAGCCTCAAAATGATCTTACTAGTGAACTAGTGGGCACATTTATGGCCTTACATGTTCACTAGTAAGCGTCAAAATGATATTACTAGTGAACTAGTGGGCATTTTGCGGCTTGCATGTCAACAAGTAAGCCTCAAAATGAACTTACTAGTGAACTAGTGGGCGTTTTGTGGCTTACATGTTCACGAGTAAGTGTCAAAATGACCTTACTAGTGAACTAGTGGGCGTTTTGTGGCTTACATGTTCACTAGTAAGCATCAAAATGATCTTACTAGTAAACTAGTGGGCACATTTATGGCCTTACATGTTCACTAGTAAGCGTCAAAATGACCTTACTAGTGAACTAGTGGGCGTTTTGTGGCTTACATGTCAACTCGTAAGCCTCAAAATGATCTTACGAGTGAGATAGTGGGCGATTTGCGGCTTACATGTCAACTAGTAAGCCTCAGAATGATCTTACCAGTGAACTAGTGAGCGTTTTGTGGCTTACATGTTCACTAGTAAGCCTCAAAATGATCTTACTAGTGAACTAGTGGGCACATTTATGGCCTTACATGTTCACTAGTAAGCGTCAAAATGACCTTACTAGTGAACTAGTGAGTGTTTTGTGGCTTACATGTTCACTAGTAGGCGTCAAAATGATCTTACTAGTGAACTAGTGGGCACATTTATGGCCTTACATGTTCACTAGTAAGCCTCAAAATGATCTTACTAGTGAATTAGTGGGCGTTTTGTGGCTTACATGTTCACTAGTAAGCCTCAAAATGATCTTACTAGTGAACTAGTGGGCGTTTTGTGGCTTACATGTTAACTAGTAAGCGTCAAAATGACCTTACTAGTCAACTAGTGACAATTTGTGGCTTACATGTTCACGAGTAAGCGTCAAAATGACCTTACTAGTGAACTAGTGGGCACATTTATGGCCTTACATGTTCACTATTAAGAGTCAAAATGATTTTACTAGTGAACTAGTGGGCACATTTATGGCCTTACATGTTCACTAGTAAGCGTCAAAATGATCTTACTAGTGAACTAGTGGGCGTTTTGTGGCTTACATGTCAACTAGTAAGCCTCAAAATGATCTTACTAGTGAACTAGTGGGCACATTTATGGCCTTACATGTTCACTAGTAAGCGTAATAATGATCTTACTAGTGAACTAGTGGGCGTTTTGCGCCTTGCATGTCAACTAGTAAGCCTCAAAATGATCTTACGAGTGAGCTAGTGGGCGTTTTGCGGCTTACATGTCAACTAGTAAGCCTCAAAATGATCTTACTAGTGAACTAGTGGGTTCTTTCGTGGCTTACATGTTCACTAGTAAGCGTCACAATGACCTTACTTGTAAACTAGTGGGCACATTTATGGCATTACATATTCACTAGTAAGCGTCAAAATGACCTTACTAGTGAACTAGTGGGCGTTTTGTGGCTTACATGTTCACTAGTAAGCATCAAAATGATCTTACTAGTAAACTAGTGGGCACATTTATGGCCTTACATGTTCACTAGTAAGCGTCAAAATGACCTTACTAGTGAACTAGTGGGCGTTTTGTGGCTTACATGTCAACTAATACGCCTCAAAATGATCTTACGAGTGAGAGAGTGGGCGATTTCCGGCTTACATGTCAACTAGTAAGCCTCAGAATGATCTTACCAGTGAACTAGTGAGCGTTTTGTGGCTTACATGTTCACTAGTAATCCTCAAAATGATCTTACTAGTGAACTAGTGGGCACATTTATGGCCTTACATGTTCACTTGTAAGCCTCAAAATGATCTTACTAGTGAACTAATGAGCGTTTTGTGGCTTACATGTTCACTAGTAGGCGTCAAAATGATCTTACTAGTGAACTAGTGAGCGTTTTGTGGCTTACATGTTCACTAGTAAGCCTCAAAATGATCTTACTAATGAACTAGTGGGCACATTTATGGCCTTACATGTTCACTTGTAAGCATCAAAATGATTTTACTAGTGAACTAGTGGGCACATTTATGGCCTTACATGTTCACTAGTAAGCGTCAAAATGATCTTACTAGTGAACTAGTGGGCGTTTTGCGCCTTGCATGTCAACTAGTAAGCCTCAAAATGATCTTACGAGTGAGCTAGTGGGCGTTTTGCGGCTTACATGTCAACTAGTAAGCCTCAAAATGATCTTACTAGTGAACTAGTGGGTTCTTTTGTGGCTTACATGTTCACTAGTAAGCGTCACAATGACCTTACTTGTAAACTAGTGGGCACATTTATGGCATTACATATTCACTAGTAAGCGTCAAAATGACCTTACTAGTGAACTAGTGGGCGTTTTGTGGCTTACATGTTCACTAGTAAGCATCAAAATGATCTTACTAGTAAACTAGTGGGCACATTTATGGCCTTACATGTTCACTAGTAAGCGTCAAAATGACCTTACTAGTGAACTAGTGGGCGTTTTGTGGCTTACATGTCAACTCGTACGCCTCAAAATGATCTTACGAGTGAGAGAGTGGGCGATTTCCGGCTTACATGTCAACTAGTAAGCCTCAGAATGATCTTACCAGTGAACTAGTGAGCGTTTTGTGGCTTACATGTTCACTAGTAATCCTCAAAATGATCTTACTAGTGAACTAGTGGGCACATTTATGGCCTTACATGTTCACTTGTAAGCCTCAAAATGATCTTACTAGTGAACTAATGAGCGTTTTGTGGCTTACATGTTCACTAGTAGGCGTCAAAATGATCTTACTAGTGAACTAGTGAGCGTTTTGTGGCTTACATGTTCACTAGTAAGCCTCAAAATGATCTTACTAATGAACTAGTGGGCGTTTTGTGGCTTACATGTTCACTAGTAAGCGTCAAAATGACCTTACTAGTGAACTAGTGAGTGTTTTGTGGCTTACATGTTCACTAGTAGGCGTCAAAATGATCTTACTAGTGAACTAGTGGGCACATTTATGGCCTTACATGTTCACTAGTAAGCCTCAAAATGATCTTACTAGTGAATTAGTGGGCGTTTTGTGGCTTACATGTTCACTAGTAAGCCTCAAAATGATCTTACTAGTGAACTAGTGGGCGTTTTGTGGCTTACATGTTAACTAGTAAGCGTCAAAATGACCTTACTAGTGAACTAGTGACAATTTGTGGCTTACATGTTCACGAGTAAGCGTCAAAATGACCTTACTAGTGAACTAGTGGGCACATTCATCGCCTTACATGTTCACTATTAAGAGTCAAAATGATTTTACTAGTGAACTAGTGGGCACATTTATGGCCTTACATGTTCACTAGTAAGCGTCAAAATGATCTTACTAGTGAACTAGTGGGCGTTTTGTGGCTTACATCTTCACTAGTAAGCCTCAAAATGATCTTACTAGAGAACTAGTGGGCATTTTGTGGCTTACATGTCAACTAGTAAGCCTCAAAATGATCTTACTAGTGAACTAGTGGGCACATTTATGGCCTTACATGTTCACTAGTAAGCGTCAATGATCTTACTAGTGAACTAGTGGGCACGTTTATGGCCTTACATGTTCACTAGTAAGCGTAATAATGATCTTACTAGTGAACTAGTGGGCGTTTTGCGCCTTGCATGTCAACTAGTAAGCCTCAAAATGATCTTATGAGTGAGCTAGTGGGCGTTTTGCGGCTTACATGTCAACTAGTAAGCCTCAAAATGATCTTACTAGTGAACTAGTGGGTTCTTTTGTGGCTTACATGTTCACTAGTGAGTGAACCCCTCCGTGAGTCGTCACCTTACCGTGGTGGAGGGGTTTGTGTGTCCCAATGATCCTAGAAGCTAAGTTGTCTGGGGCTTTATGCCCCTGACAGGGTCACCCATGGCAAACAGGTTCTAGGTGAGGGGCCAGACAAAGCGCGGCTCAAAGACCCCTTATGATGAACAAAATATATGGACCAAGGTTTCCCTTGCCCGGACGCGGGTCACCGGGGCCCCCCTCTGGAGCCAGGCCTGGAGGTGGGGCTCGTTGGCAAGCGCCTGGTGGCCGGGCCTACACCCATGGGGCCCGGCCGGGCACAGCCCGAAGAGGCAACGTGGGTCCCCCTTCCCATGGGCTCACCACCCATGAGAGGGGCCAAAGGGGTCGGGTGCAATGTGAGCTGGGCGGCAGCCGAAGGCGGGGACCCTGGCGGTCCGATCCTCGGCTGCAGAAGCTAGCTCTTGGGACATGGAATGTCACCTCTCTGGCAGGGAAGGAGCCCGAGCTGGTGTGTGAGGCAGAGAATTTCCGACTGGATATAGTCGGACTTGCCTCCACACACAGCCTGGGTTCTGGTACCAGTTCTCTCGAGAGGGGTTGGACTCTCTTCCACTCTGGAGTTGCTCACGGTGAGAGGCGCAGAGCAGGTGTGGGCATACTCATTGCCCCCCGGCTCAGTGCCTGTACATTGGGGTTCACACCGGTAGACGAGATGGTTGCCTCCCTCCGCCTGCGGGTGGGGGGACGGGTCCTGACTGTTGTTTGTGCATATGCACCAAACAGCAGCTCAGCATACCCACCCTTTTTGGAGTCCTTGGAGGGTGTGCTGGAGAGTACTCCTGCTGGGGACTCCCTTGTTCTGCTGGGGGACTTCAATGCTCACGTGGGCAATGACAGTGAGACCTGGAGGGGCGTGATTGGGAGGCACGGCCCCCCCGATCTGAACCCGAGTGGTGTTTTGTTATTGGACTTCTGTGCTCGTCACGGATTGTCCATAACGAACACCTTGTTCAAACATAAGGGTGTCCATATGTGCACTTGGCACCAGGACACCCTAGGTCGCAGTTCGATGATCGACTTTGTTGTTGTATCATCGGATTTGCGGCCGCATGTTCTGGACACTCGGGTGAAGAGAGGGGCGGAGCTGTCAACTGATCACCACCTGGTGGTGAGTAGGCTCCGATGGTGGGGGAAGATGCCGGTCCGTCCTGGCAGACCCAAACGTATAGTGAGGGTTTGTTGGGAGCGTCTGGCGGAATCCCCTGTCAGAAGGAGTTTCAACTCCCACCTCCGACAGAGCTTTTCCCATGTTCCGGGGGAGGCGGGGGACATTGAGCCCGAGTGGACCGTGTTCCGTGCCTCTATTGTTGAGGCGGCCAATCTGAGTTGTGGCCGTAAGGTGGTTGGTGCCTGTTCATTTATGGCCTTACATGTTCACTAGTGAGCCTCAAAATGATCTTACCAGTGAACTAGTGGGCGTTTTGCGGCTTACATGTCAACTCGTAAGCCTCAAAATGATCTTACTAGTGAACTAGTGGGTATTTTGTGGCTTACATGTTCATGAGTAAGCGTCAAAATGATCTTACTAGTGAACTAGTGGGCGTTTTGCGGCTTGCATGTCAACTAGTAAGCCTCAAAATGATCTTACGAGTGAACTAGTGGCCGTTTTGCGGCTTACATGTCAACAAGTAAGTCTCAAAATGATCTTACTAATGAACTAGTGGGTGTTTTGTGGCTTAAATGTTCACTAGTAAGCATCAAAATGACCTTACTAGTGAATTTGTGAGCGTTTTGTGGCTTACATGTCAACTAGTAAGCCTCAAAATGATCTTACTAGTGAACTAGTGGGCACATTTATGACCTTACATGTTCACTAGTAAGCCTCAAAATGATCTTACTAGTGAACTAGTGGGCGTTTTGTGGCTTACATGTTCATGAGTAAGCGTCAAAATGATCTTACTAGTGAACTAGTGGGCGTTTTGCGGCTTGCATGTCAACTAGTAAGCCTCAAAATGATCTTACGAGTGAAATAGTGGGCGTTTTGCGGCTTACATGTCAACAAGTAAGCCTCAAAATGATCTTACTAATGAACTAGTGGGTGTTTTGTGGTTTACATGTTGACTAGTAAGCGTCAAAATGACCTTACTAGTGAATTAGTGAGCGTTTTGTGGCTTACATGTTCACTAGTAAGCCTCAAAATGATCTTACTAGTGAACTAGTGGGCACATTTATGGCCTTACATGTTCACTAGTAAGCGTCAAAATGATCTTACTAGTGAACTAGTGGGCATTTTGTGGCTTACATGTCAACTAGTAAGCCTCAAAATGATCTTACTAGTGAACTAGTGGGCGTTTTGGGGCTTACATGTCAACAAGTAAGCCTCAAAATGACCTTACTAGTGAATTAGTGAGCGTTTTGTGGCTTACATGTCAACTAGTAAGCCTCAAAATGATCTTACTAGTGAACTAGTGGGCACATTTATGGCCTTACATGTTCACTAGTACGCGTCAAAATGATCTTACTAGTGAACTAGTGGGCGTTTTGCGGCTTGCTTGTCAACTAGTAAGCCTCAAAATGATCTTACGAGTGAGCTAGTGGGTTCTTTTGTGGCTTACATGTTCACTAGTAAGCGTCACAATGACCTTACTAGTGAAGTAGTGACAATTTGTGGCTTACATGTTCACTAGTAAGCCTCAAAATGATCTTATGAGTGAGATAAGGGGCGTTTTCTGGCTTACATGTCAACTAGTAAGCCTCAAAATGATCTTACTAGTGAACTAGTGGGCATTTTGTTGCTTACATGTTCACTAGTAAGTGTCAAAATGACCTTACTAGTTAACTAGTGAGTGTTTTGTGGCTTACATGTTCACTAGTAGGCGTCAAAATGATCTTACTAGTGAACTAGTGAGCGTTTTGTGGCTTACATGTTCACTAGTAAGCCTCAAAATGATCTTACTAGTGAACTAGTGGGCACATTTATGGCCTTACATGTTCGCTAGTAAGCCTCAAAATGATCTTACCAGTGAACTAGTGGGCGTTTTGCTGCTTAAATGTCAACTAGTAAGCCTCAAAATGATCTTACTAGTGAACTAGTGGGCATTTTGTGGCTTACATGTCAACTAGTAAGCCTCAAAATGATCTTACTAGTGAAGTAGTGGGCACATTTATGGCCTTACATGTTCACTAGTAAGCGTCAAAATGATCTTACTAGTAAACTAGTCGGCGTTTTGTGGCTTATATCTTCACTCGTAAGCCTCAAAATGATCTTACTAGTGAACTAGTGGGCGTTTTGTGGCTTACATGTCAACTAGTAAGCCTCAAAATGATCTTACTAGTGAACTAGTGGGCACATTTATGGCCTTACATGTTCAGTAGTAAGCCTCAAAAGGATCTTACCAGTGAACTAGTGGGCATTTTGTGGCTTACATGTCAACTAATAAGCCTCAGAATGATCTTACCAGTGAACTAGTGAGCGTTTTGTGGCTTACATGTTCACTAGTAATCCTCAAAATGATCTTACTAGTGAACTAGTGGGCACATTTATGGCCTTACATGTTCACTTGTAAGCATCAAAATGATCTTACTAGTGAACTAATGAGCGTTTTGTGGCTTACATGTTCACTAGTAAGTGTCAAAATGACCTTATTAGTGAACTAGTGAGTGTTTTGTGGCTTACATGTTCACTAGTAGGCGTCAAAATGATCTTACTAGTGAACTAGTGGGCACATTTATGGCCTTACATGTTCACTAGTAAGCCTCAAAATGATCTTACTAGTGAATTAGTGGGCGTTTTGTGGCTTACATGTTCACTAGTAAGCCTCAAAATGATCTTACTAGTGAACTAGTGGGCGTTTTGTGGCTTACATGTTAACTAGTAAGCGTCAAAATGACCTTACTAGTGAACTAGTGACAATTTGTGGCTTACATGTTCACGAGTAAGCGTCAAAATGACCTTACTAGTGAACTAGTGGGCACATTTATGGCCTTACATGTTCACTATTAAGAGTCAAAATGATTTTACTAGTGAACTAGTGGGCACATTTATGGCCTTACATGTTCACTAGTAAGCGTCAAAATGACCTTATTAGTGAACTAGTGGGCGTTTTGTGGGTTACATCTTCACTAGTAAGCCTCAAAATGATCTTACTAGAGAACTAGTGGGCATTTTGTGGCTTACATTTCAACTAGTAAGCCTCAAAATGATCTTACTAGTGAACTAGTGGGCACATTTATGGCCTTACATGTTCACTAGTAAGCGTCAAAATGATCTTACTAGTGAACTAGTGGGCACGTTTATGGCCTTACATGTTCACTAGTAAGCGTAATAATGATCTTACTAGTGAACTCGTGGGCGTTTTGCGGCTTGCATGTCAACTAGTAAGCCTCAAAATGATCTTAGGAGTGAGCTAGTGGGCGTTTTGCGGCTTACATGTCAACTAGTAAGCCTCAAAATGATCTTACTAGTGAACTAGTGGGTTCTTTTGTGGCTTACATGTTCACTAGTAAGCGTCACAATGACCTTACTTGTGAACTAGTGAGCGTTTTGTGGCTTACATGTTCACTAGTAAGCGTCAAAATGATCTTACTAGTGAACTAGTGGGCGTTTTGTGGCTTACATCTTCAATAGTAAGCCTCAAAATGACCTTACTAGAGAACTAGTGGGCATTTTGTGGCTTACATGTCAACTAGTAAGCCTCAAAATGATCTTACTAGTGAACTAGTGGGCACATTTATGGCCTTAAATGTTCACTAGTAAGCGTCAAAATGATCTTACTAGTGAACTAGTGGGCACGTTTATGGCCTTACATGTTCACTAGTAAGCGTAATAATGATCTTACTAGTGAACTAGTGGGCGTTTTGTGGCTTACATGTTCACTAGTAAGCGTCAAAATGATCTTACTAGTGAACTAGTGGGCGTTTTGTGGCTTACATCTTCACTAGTAAGCCTCAAAATGATCTTACTAGAGAACTAGTGGGCATTTTGTGGCTTACATGTCAACTAGTAAGCCTCAAAATGATCTTACTAGTGAACTAGTGGGCACATTTATGGCCTTACATGTTCACTAGTAAGCGTCAAAATGATCTTACTAGTGAACTAGTGGGCACGTTTATGGCCTTACATGTTCACTAGTAAGCGTAATAATGATCTTACTAGTGAACTAGTGGGCATTTTGCGGCTTGCATGTCAACTAGTAAGCCTTAAAATGATCTTACGAGTGAGCTAGTGGGCGTTTTGCGGCTTACATGTCAACTAGTAAGCCTCAAAATGATCTTACTAGTGAACTAGTGGGTTCTTTTGTGGCTTACATGTTCACTAGTAAGCCTCAAAATGATCTTACTAGTGAACTAGTGGGCACGTTTATGGCCTTACATGTTCACTAGTAAGCGTAATAATGATCTTACTAGTGAGCTAGTGGGCGTTTTGCGGCTTGCATGTCAACTAGTAAGCCTTAAAATGATGTTACGAGTGAGCTAGTGGGCGTTTTGCGGCTTACATGTCAACTAGTAAGCCTCAAAATGATCTTACTAGTGGACTAGTGGGCACATTTATGGCCTTACATGTTCACTAGTAAGCCTCAAAATGATCTTACTAGTGAACTAGTGGGCGTTTTGTTGCTTACATATTAACTAGTAAGCATCAAAATGACCTTACTAGTGAACTAGTGACAATTTGTGGCTTACATGTTCACGAGTAAGCGTCAAAATGACCTTACTAGTGATCTAGTGGGCACGTTTATGGCCTTACATGTTCACTATTAAGAGTCAAAATGATCTTACTAGTGAACTAGTGGGCACATTTATGGCCTTACATGTTCACTAGTAAGCCTCAAAATGATCTTACTAGTGAACTAGTGGGCGTTTTGTGGCTTACATGTTCACTAGTAAGCCTCAAAATGATCTTACTAGTGAACTAGTGGGCGTTTTGCCGCTTACATGTCAACTACTAAGCCTCACAATGATGTTACTAGTGAACTAGTGGGCATTTTGTGGCTTACATGTCAACTACTAAGCCTCAAAACGATCTTACTAGTGAACTAGTGGCCACATTTATGGCCTTACATGTTCACTTGTAAGCCACAAAATGATCTTACTAGTGAACTAATGAGCGTTTTGTGGCTTACATGTTCACTAGTAAGTGTCAAAATGACCTTACTAGTGAACTAGTGAGTGTTTTGTGGCTTACATGTTCACTAGTAGGCGTCAAAATGATCTTACTAGTGAACTAGTGGGCACATTTATGGCCTTACATGTTCACTCGTAAGCCTCAAAATGTGCTTACTAGTGAACTAGTGGGCGTTTTGTGGCTTACATGTCAACAAGTAAGCCTCAAAATGATCTTACTAGTGAACTAGTGGGCACATTTATGGCCTTACATGTCAACTAGTAAGCCTCAAAATGATCTTACCAGTGAACTAGTGGGCATTTTGCGGCTTACATGTCAACTAGTAAGCCTCAAAATGATCTTACTAGTGAACTAGTGGGCATTTTGTGGCTTACATATCAACCAGTAAGCCTCAAAATGATCTTACTAGTGAACTAGTGGGCACATTTATGGCCTTACATTTTCACTTGTAAGCCTCAAAATGATCTTACTAGTGAACTAGTGGGCGTTTTGTGGCTTACATGTTCACGGGTAAGCGTCAAAATGATCTTACGAGTGAACTAGTGGGCGTTTTGCGGCTTACATGTCAACAAGTAAGCCTCAAAATGATCTTCCTAGTGAACTAGTGGGCACATTTATGGCCTTACATGTTCACTTGTAAGCCTCAAAATGATCTTACTAGTGAACTATTGGGCGTTTTGTGGCTTACATGTTCACGAGTAAGCGTCAAAATGATCTTACTAGTGAACTAGTGGGTGTTTTGCGGCTTGCATGTCAACTAGTAAGCCTCAAAATGATCTTACGAGTGAACTAGTGGGCGTTTTGCGGCTTACATGTCAACAAGTAAGCCTCAAAATGATCTTACTAATGAACTAGTGAGCGTTTTGTGGCTTACATGTCAACTAGTAAGCCTCAAAATGATCTTACTAGTGAAGTAGTGGGCGTTTTGTGGCTTACATGTTCACTAGTAAGCCTCAAAATGATCTTACTAGTGAACTAGTGGGCACATTTATGGCCTTACATGTTCACTAGTACGCGTCAAAATGATCTTACTAGTGAACCAGTGGGCGTTTTGCGGCTTGCATGTCAACTAGTAAGCCTCAAAATGATCTTACGAGTGAGCTAGTGGGCGTTTTGCGGATTACATGTCAACTAGTAAGCCTCAAAATGATCTTACTAGTGAACTAGTGGGTTCTTTTGTGGCTTACATGTTCACTAGTAAGCGTCACAATGACCTTACTAGTGAACTAGTGACAATTTGTGGCTTACATGTTCACGAGTAAGCGTCAAAATGACCTTACTAGTGAACTAGTGAGCGTTTTGTGGCTTACATGTTCACTAGTAAGCCTCAAAATGATCTTACGAGTGAGCTGAGGGGCGTTTTCTGGCTTACATGTCAACTAGTAAGCCTCAAAATGATCTTACTAGTGAACTAGTGGGGGTTTGGTGGCTTACATGTTCACTAGTAAGTGTCAAAATGGCCTTACTAGTGAACTAGTGAGTTTTTTGTGGCTTACATGTTCACTAGTAGGCGTCAAAATGATCTTACTAGTGAACTAGTGAGCGTTTTGTGGCTTACATGTTCACTAGTAAGCCTCAAAATGATCTTACTAGTGAACTAGTGGGCGTTTTGTGGCTTACATATTAACTAGTAAGCATCAAAATGACCTTACTAGTGAACTAGTGACAATTTGTGGCTTACATGTTCACGAGTAAGCGTCAAAATGACCTTACTAGTGATCTAGTGGGCACGTTTATGGCCTTACATGTTCACTATTAAGAGTCAAAATGATCTTACTAGTGAACTAGTGGGCACATTTATGGCCTTACATGTTCACTAGTAAGCCTCAAAATGATCTTACTAGTGAACTAGTGGGCGTTTTGTGGCTTACATGTTCACTAGTAAGCCTCAAAATGATCTTACTAGTGAACTAGTGGGCGTTTTGCCGCTTACATGTCAACTACTAAGCCTCACAATGATGTTACTAGTGAACTAGTGGGCATTTTGTGGCTTACATGTCAACTACTAAGCCTCAAAACGATCTTACTAGTGAACTAGTGGCCACATTTATGGCCTTACATGTTCACTTGTAAGCCACAAAATGATCTTACTAGTGAACTAATGAGCGTTTTGTGGCTTACATGTTCACTAGTAAGTGTCAAAATGACCTTACTAGTGAACTAGTGAGTGTTTTGTGGCTTACATGTTCACTAGTAGGCGTCAAAATGATCTTACTAGTGAACTAGTGGGCACATTTATGGCCTTACATGTTCACTCGTAAGCCTCAAAATGTGCTTACTAGTGAACTAGTGGGCGTTTTGTGGCTTACATGTCAACAAGTAAGCCTCAAAATGATCTTACTAGTGAACTAGTGGGCACATTTATGGCCTTACATGTGCTTGTAAGCCTCAAAATGATCTTACCAGTGAACTAGTGGGCATTTTGCGGCTTACATGTCAACTAGTAAGCCTCAAAATGATCTTACTAGTGAACTAGTGGGCATTTTGTGGCTTACATATCAACCAGTAAGCCTCAACATGATCTTACTAGTGAACTAGTGGGCACATTTATGGCCTTACATTTTCACTTGTAAGCCTCAAAATGATCTTACTAGTGAACTAGTGGGCGTTTTGTGGCTTACATGTTCACGGGTAAGCGTCAAAATGATCTTACGAGTGAACTAGTGGGCGTTTTGCGGCTTACATGTCAACAAGTAAGCCTCAAAATGATCTTCCTAGTGAACTAGTGGGCACATTTATGGCCTTACATGTTCACTTGTAAGCCTCAAAATGATCTTACTAGTGAACTATTGGGCGTTTTGTGGCTTACATGTTCACGAGTAAGCGTCAAAATGATCTTACTAGTGAACTAGTGGGTGTTTTGCGGCTTGCATGTCAACTAGTAAGCCTCAAAATGATCTTACGAGTGAACTAGTGGGCGTTTTGCGGCTTACATGTCAACAAGTAAGCCTCAAAATGATCTTACTAATGAACTAGTGAGCGTTTTGTGGCTTACATGTCAACTAGTAAGCCTCAAAATGATCTTACTAGTGAAGTAGTGGGCGTTTTGTGGCTTACATGTTCACTAGTAAGCCTCAAAATGATCTTACTAGTGAACTAGTGGGCACATTTATGGCCTTACATGTTCACTAGTACGCGTCAAAATGATCTTACTAGTGAACCAGTGGGCGTTTTGCGGCTTGCATGTCAACTAGTAAGCCTCAAAATGATCTTACGAGTGAGCTAGTGGGCGTTTTGCGGATTACATGTCAACTAGTAAGCCTCAAAATGATCTTACTAGTGAACTAGTGGGTTCTTTTGTGGCTTACATGTTCACTAGTAAGCGTCACAATGACCTTACTAGTGAACTAGTGACAATTTGTGGCTTACATGTTCACGAGTAAGTGTCAAAATGACCTTACTAGTGAACTAGTGAGCGTTTTGTGGCTTACATGTTCACTAGTAAGCCTCAAAATGATCTTACGAGTGAGCTGAGGGGCGTTTTCTGGCTTACATGTCAACTAGTAAGCCTCAAAATGATCTTACTAGTGAACTAGTGGGGGTTTGGTGGCTTACATGTTCACTAGTAAGTGTCAAAATGGCCTTACTAGTGAACTAGTGAGTTTTTTGTGGCTTACATGTTCACTAGTAGGCGTCAAAATGATCTTACTAGTGAACTAGTGAGCGTTTTGTGGCTTACATGTTCACTAGTAAGCCTCAAAATGATCTTACTAGTGAACTAGTGGGCGTTTTGTGGCTTACATATTAACTAGTAAGCATCAAAATGACCTTACTAGTGAACTAGTGACAATTTGTGGCTTACATGTTCACGAGTAAGCGTCAAAATGACCTTACTAGTGATCTAGTGGGCACGTTTATGGCCTTACATGTTCACTATTAAGAGTCAAAATGATCTTACTAGTGAACTAGTGGGCACATTTATGGCCTTACATGTTCACTAGTAAGCCTCAAAATGATCTTACTAGTGAACTAGTGGGCGTTTTGTGGCTTACATGTTCACTAGTAAGCCTCAAAATGATCTTACTAGTGAACTAGTGGGCGTTTTGCCGCTTACATGTCAACTACTAAGCCTCACAATGATGTTACTAGTGAACTAGTGGGCATTTTGTGGCTTACATGTCAACTACTAAGCCTCAAAACGATCTTACTAGTGAACTAGTGGCCACATTTATGGCCTTACATGTTCACTTGTAAGCCACAAAATGATCTTACTAGTGAACTAATGAGCGTTTTGTGGCTTACATGTTCACTAGTGTCAAAATGACCTTACTAGTGAACTAGTGAGTGTTTTGTGGCTTACATGTTCACTAGTAGGCGTCAAAATGATCTTACTAGTGAACTAGTGGGCACATTTATGGCCTTACATGTTCACTCGTAAGCCTCAAAATGTTCTTACTAGTGAACTAGTGGGCGTTTTGTGGCTTACATGTCAACAAGTAAGCCTCAAAATGATCTTACTAGTGAACTAGTGGGCACATTTATGGCCTTACATGTCAAATAGTAAGCCTCAAAATGATCTTACCAGTGAACTAGTGGGCATTTTGCGGCTTACATGTCAACTAGTAAGCCTCAAAATGATCTTACTAGTGAACTAGTGGGCATTTTGTGGCTTACATATCAACCAGTAAGCCTCAAAATGATCTTACTAGTGAACTAGTGGGCACATTTATGGCCTTACATGTTCACTTGTAAGCCTCAAAATGATCTTACTAGTGAACTAGTGGGGGTTTGGTGGCTTACATGTTCACTAGTAAGTGTCAAAATGGCCTTACTAGTGAACTAGTGAGTTTTTTGTGGCTTACATGTTCACTAGTAGGCGTCAAAATGATCTTACTAGTGAACTAGTGAGCGTTTTGTGGCTTACATGTTCACTAGTAAGCCTCAAAATGATCTTACTAGTGAACTAGTGGGCGTTTTGTGGCTTACATATTAACTAGTAAGCATCAAAATGACCTTACTAGTGAACTAGTGACAATTTGTGGCTTACATGTTCACGAGTAAGCGTCAAAATGACCTTACTAGTGATCTAGTGGGCACGTTTATGGCCTTACATGTTCACTATTAAGAGTCAAAATGATCTTACTAGTGAACTAGTGGGCACATTTATGGCCTTACATGTTCACTAGTAAGCCTCAAAATGATCTTACTAGTGAACTAGTGGGCGTTTTGTGGCTTACATGTTCACTAGTAAGCCTCAAAATGATCTTACTAGTGAACTAGTGGGCGTTTTGCCGCTTACATGTCAACTACTAAGCCTCACAATGATGTTACTAGTGAACTAGTGGGCATTTTGTGGCTTACATGTCAACTACTAAGCCTCAAAACGATCTTACTAGTGAACTAGTGGCCACATTTATGGCCTTACATGTTCACTTGTAAGCCACAAAATGATCTTACTAGTGAACTAATGAGCGTTTTGTGGCTTACATGTTCACTAGTAAGTGTCAAAATGACCTTACTAGTGAACTAGTGAGTGTTTTGTGGCTTACATGTTCACTAGTAGGCGTCAAAATGATCTTACTAGTGAACTAGTGGGCACATTTATGGCCTTACATGTTCACTCGTAAGCCTCAAAATGTTCTTACTAGTGAACTAGTGGGCGTTTTGTGGCTTACATGTCAACAAGTAAGCCTCAAAATGATCTTACTAGTGAACTAGTGGGCACATTTATGGCCTTACATGTCAAATAGTAAGCCTCAAAATGATCTTACCAGTGAACTAGTGGGCATTTTGCGGCTTACATGTCAACTAGTAAGCCTCAAAATGATCTTACTAGTGAACTAGTGGGCATTTTGTGGCTTACATTTCAACCAGTAAGCCTCAAAATGATCTTACTAGTGAACTAGTGGGCACATTTATGGCCTTACATGTTCACTTGTAAGCCTCAAAATGATCTTACTAGTGAACTAGTGGGCGTTTTGTGGCTTACATGTTCACGGGTAAGCGTCAAAATGATCTTACGAGTGAACTAGTGGGCGTTTTGCGGCTTACATGTCAACAAGTAAGCCTCAAAATGATCTTCCTAGTGAACTAGTGGGCACATTTATGGCCTTACATGTTCACTTGTAAGCCTCAAAATGATCTTACTAGTGAACTATTGGGCGTTTTGTGGCTTACATGTTCACGAGTAAGCGTCAAAATGATCTTACTAGTGAACTAGTGGGTGTTTTGCGGCTTGCATGTCAACTAGTAAGCCTCAAAATGATCTTACGAGTGAACTAGTGGGCGTTTTGCGGCTTACATGTCAACAAGTAAGCCTCAAAATGATCTTACTAATGAACTAGTGAGCGTTTTGTGGCTTACATGTCAACTAGTAAGCCTCAAAATGATCTTACTAGTGAAGTAGTGGGCGTTTTGTGGCTTACATGTTCACTAGTAAGCCTCAAAATGATCTTACTAGTGAACTAGTGGGCACATTTATGGCCTTACATGTTCACTAGTACGCGTCAAAATGATCTTACTAGTGAACCAGTGGGCGTTTTGCGGCTTGCATGTCAACAAGTAAGCCTCAAAATGATCTTACGAGTGAGCTAGTGGGCGTTTTGCGGATTACATGTCAACTAGTAAGCCTCAAAATGATCTTACTAGTGAACTAGTGGGTTCTTTTGTGGCTTACATGTTCACTAGTAAGCGTCACAATGACCTTACTAGTGAACTAGTGACAATTTGTGGCTTACATGTTCACGAGTAAGCGTCAAAATGACCTTACTAGTGAACTAGTGAGCGTTTTGTGGCTTACATGTTCACTAGTAAGCCTCAAAATGATCTTACGAGTGAGCTGAGGGGCGTTTTCTGGCTTACATGTCAACTAGTAAGCCTCAAAATGATCTTACTAGTGAACTAGTGGGGGTTTGGTGGCTTACATGTTCACTAGTAAGTGTCAAAATGGCCTTACTAGTGAACTAGTGAGTTTTTTGTGGCTTACATGTTCACTAGTAGGCGTCAAAATGATCTTACTAGTGAACTAGTGAGCGTTTTGTGGCTTACATGTTCACTAGTAAGCCTCAAAATGATCTTACTAGTGAACTAGTGGGCACATTTATGGCCTTACATTTTCACTTGTAAGCCTCAAAATGATCTTACTAGTGAACTAGTGGGCGTTTTGTGGCTTACATGTTCACGGGTAAGCGTCAAAATGATCTTACGAGTGAACTAGTGGGCGTTTTGCGGCTTACATGTCAACAAGTAAGCCTCAAAATGATCTTCCTAGTGAACTAGTGGGCACATTTATGGCCTTACATGTTCACTTGTAAGCCTCAAAATGATCTTACTAGTGAACTATTGGGCGTTTTGTGGCTTACATGTTCACGAGTAAGCGTCAAAATGATCTTACTAGTGAACTAGTGGGTGTTTTGCGGCTTGCATGTCAACTAGTAAGCCTCAAAATGATCTTACGAGTGAACTAGTGGGCGTTTTGCGGCTTACATGTCAACAAGTAAGCCTCAAAATGATCTTACTAATGAACTAGTGAGCGTTTTGTGGCTTACATGTCAACTAGTAAGCCTCAAAATGATCTTACTAGTGAAGTAGTGGGCGTTTTGTGGCTTACATGTTCACTAGTAAGCCTCAAAATGATCTTACTAGTGAACTAGTGGGCACATTTATGGCCTTACATGTTCACTAGTACGCGTCAAAATGATCTTACTAGTGAACCAGTGGGCGTTTTGCGGCTTGCATGTCAACTAGTAAGCCTCAAAATGATCTTACGAGTGAGCTAGTGGGCGTTTTGCGGATTACATGTCAACTAGTAAGCCTCAAAATGATCTTACTAGTGAACTAGTGGGTTCTTTTGTGGCTTACATGTTCACTAGTAAGCGTCACAATGACCTTACTAGTGAACTAGTGACAATTTGTGGCTTACATGTTCACGAGTAAGCGTCAAAATGACCTTACTAGTGAACTAGTGAGCGTTTTGTGGCTTACATGTTCACTAGTAAGCCTCAAAATGATCTTACGAGTGAGCTGAGGGGCGTTTTCTGGCTTACATGTCAACTAGTAAGCCTCAAAATGATCTTACTAGTGAACTAGTGGGGGTTTGGTGGCTTACATGTTCACTAGTAAGTGTCAAAATGGCCTTACTAGTGAACTAGTGAGTTTTTTGTGGCTTACATGTTCACTAGTAGGCGTCAAAATGATCTTACTAGTGAACTAGTGAGCGTTTTGTGGCTTACATGTTCACTAGTAAGCCTCAAAATGATCTTACTAGTGAACTAGTGGGCGTTTTGTGGCTTACATATTAACTAGTAAGCATCAAAATGACCTTACTAGTGAACTAGTGACAATTTGTGGCTTACATGTTCACGAGTAAGCGTCAAAATGACCTTACTAGTGATCTAGTGGGCACGTTTATGGCCTTACATGTTCACTATTAAGAGTCAAAATGATCTTACTAGTGAACTAGTGGGCACATTTATGGCCTTACATGTTCACTAGTAAGCCTCAAAATGATCTTACTAGTGAACTAGTGGGCGTTTTGTGGCTTACATGTTCACTAGTAAGCCTCAAAATGATCTTACTAGTGAACTAGTGGGCGTTTTGCCGCTTACATGTCAACTACTAAGCCTCACAATGATGTTACTAGTGAACTAGTGGGCATTTTGTGGCTTACATGTCAACTACTAAGCCTCAAAACGATCTTACTAGTGAACTAGTGGCCACATTTATGGCCTTACATGTTCACTTGTAAGCCACAAAATGATCTTACTAGTGAACTAATGAGCGTTTTGTGGCTTACATGTTCACTAGTAAGTGTCAAAATGACCTTACTAGTGAACTAGTGAGTGTTTTGTGGCTTACATGTTCACTAGTAGGCGTCAAAATGATCTTACTAGTGAACTAGTGGGCACATTTATGGCCTTACATGTTCACTCGTAAGCCTCAAAATGTTCTTACTAGTGAACTAGTGGGCGTTTTGTGGCTTACATGTCAACAAGTAAGCCTCAAAATGATCTTACTAGTGAACTAGTGGGCACATTTATGGCCTTACATGTCAAATAGTAAGCCTCAAAATGATCTTACCAGTGAACTAGTGGGCATTTTGCGGCTTACATGTCAACTAGTAAGCCTCAAAATGATCTTACTAGTGAACTAGTGGGCATTTTGTGGCTTACATATCAACCAGTAAGCCTCAAAATGATCTTACTAGTGAACTAGTGGGCACATTTATGGCCTTACATGTTCACTTGTAAGCCTCAAAATGATCTTACTAGTGAACTAGTGGGCGTTTTGTGGCTTACATGTTCACGGGTAAGCGTCAAAATGATCTTACGAGTGAACTAGTGGGCGTTTTGCGGCTTACATGTCAACAAGTAAGCCTCAAAATGATCTTCCTAGTGAACTAGTGGGCACATTTATGGCCTTACATGTTCACTTGTAAGCCTCAAAATGATCTTACTAGTGAACTATTGGGCGTTTTGTGGCTTACATGTTCACGAGTAAGCGTCAAAATGATCTTACTAGTGAACTAGTGGGTGTTTTGCGGCTTGCATGTCAACTAGTAAGCCTCAAAATGATCTTACGAGTGAACTAGTGGGCGTTTTGCGGCTTACATGTCAACAAGTAAGCCTCAAAATGATCTTACTAATGAACTAGTGAGCGTTTTGTGGCTTACATGTCAACTAGTAAGCCTCAAAATGATCTTACTAGTGAAGTAGTGGGCGTTTTGTGGCTTACATGTTCACTAGTAAGCCTCAAAATGATCTTACTAGTGAACTAGTGGGCACATTTATGGCCTTACATGTTCACTAGTACGCGTCAAAATGATCTTACTAGTGAACCAGTGGGCGTTTTGCGGCTTGCATGTCAACTAGTAAGCCTCAAAATGATCTTACGAGTGAGCTAGTGGGCGTTTTGCGGATTACATGTCAACTAGTAAGCCTCAAAATGATCTTACTAGTGAACTAGTGGGTTCTTTTGTGGCTTACATGTTCACTAGTAAGCGTCACAATGACCTTACTAGTGAACTAGTGACAATTTGTGGCTTACATGTTCACGAGTAAGCGTCAAAATGACCTTACTAGTGAACTAGTGAGCGTTTTGTGGCTTACATGTTCACTAGTAAGCCTCAAAATGATCTTACGAGTGAGCTGAGGGGCGTTTTCTGGCTTACATGTCAACTAGTAAGCCTCAAAATGATCTTACTAGTGAACTAGTGGGGGTTTGGTGGCTTACATGTTCACTAGTAAGTGTCAAAATGGCCTTACTAGTGAACTAGTGAGTTTTTTGTGGCTTACATGTTCACTAGTAGGCGTCAAAATGATCTTACTAGTGAACTAGTGAGCGTTTTGTGGCTTACATGTTCACTAGTAAGCCTCAAAATGATCTTACTAGTGAACTAGTGGGCACATTTATGGCCTTACATGTTCACTAGTAAGCCTCAAAATGATCTTACCAGTGAACTAGTGGGCGTTTTGGGGCTTACGTGTCAACTATTCATTCATTCATTCATCTTCCGTACCGCTTGATCCTCACTAGGGTCGCGGGGGGTGCTGGAGCCTATCCCAGCTGTCTCCGGGCAGTAGGCGGGGGACACCCTGAATCGGTTGCCAGCCAATCGCAGGGCACACAGAGACAAACGTGTCAACTAGTAAGCCTCAAAATAATAATAATAATAATAATAATCTCCCACCCTCGTCCCTCTCTCACTGTCTCTCAGAAATCAAATCTTGGTTCACCCACAATTTCCTCAAGCTAAACAGCAATAAAACTGAACTCCTACTCGTCGGTACCAAATCCACTCTAAACAAAGCCGACAGTTTCTCCCTCACAATTGATAATGCCACTATATCTCCTTCCCCCCAGGTGAAGAGTCTGGGTGTCATCCTTGACAGTTCACTATCCTTTCACTCCCACATCAATAACATTACCCGGTCCGCTCATTTCCACCTTCGCAATATAAACCGCCTCCGTCCCTCACTCACTCCGCACACCACCGCTATCCTTGTTCACAGTCTCGTCACTTCCCGTATTGACTACTGCAACTCACTCCTCTTCGGTGTCCATCAAAAATTCCTCCATAAACTTCAACTTGTTCAGAATTCAGCAGCCCGGATCATCACGAGAACCCCCTCCTTCCATCATATCACCCCCATCCTCCGACAGCTCCACTGGCTTCCTGTCAAACTTAGAATCAACTTCAAAATACTTCTCGATACATTCAAAGCCATCCATAACCTTGCGCCCCCCTATCTGTCAGATCTTCTTCAAATCTCCATTCCCTCTCGCTCACTCAGGTCCTCATCCTCCCTCCACCTTTTTCTACCCTCTGCCCGTCTCAGTACAATGGGGTGCAGAGCCTTCAGTCGCTCTGCCCCCAAACTCTGGAACTCACTTCCTCCCAACATTCGTAATATTGACTCTCTTTCCTTATTCAAAATCGAGCTCAAAACCCACCTATTCAGACTTGCCTACCCGCCTTAAATCTTTCTTTATTTATTATTTTATCTGTGTTTTACTATTGGTCTTGGCTGTACAGTGTCCTTGAGTGTTGTGAAAGGCGCTTACAAATGTGATGTATTATTATTATTATGTCAACTAGTAAGCCTCAAAATGATCTTACTAGTGAACTAGTGGGCATTTTGTGGCTTACATGTCAACTAGTAAGCCTCAAAATGATCTTACTAGTGAACTAGTAGGCACATTTATGGCCTTACATGTTCACTAGTAAGCGTCAAAATGATCTTACTAGTGAACTAGTGGGCATTTTGCGGCTTGCATGTTCACTAGTAAGCCTCAAAATGACCTTACTAGTGAACTAGTGAGCGTTTTGTGGCTTACATGTTCACTAGTAAGCGTCAAAATGATCTTACCAGTGAACTAGTGGGCGTTTTGCGGCTTACATGTCAACTAGTAAGCCTCAAAATGATCTTACTAGTGAACTAGTGGGCATTTTGTGGCTTACATGTCAACCAGTAAGCCTCAAATTGATCTTACTAGTGAACTAGTGGGCACATTTATGGCCTTACATGTTCACTAGTAAGCGTCAAAATGATCTTACTAGTAAACTAGTGGGCACATTTATGGCCTTACATGTTCACTAGTAAGCGTCAAATGACCTTACTAGTGAACTAGTGGGCGATTTGTGGCTTACATGTCAACTCGTAAGCCTCAAAATGATCTTACGAGTGAGCTAGTGGGCGTTTTGCGGCTTACATGTCAACTAGTAAGCCTCAAAATGATCTTACTAGTGAACTAGTGAGCGTTTTGTGGCTTACATGTTCACTAGTAAGCCTCAAAATGATCTTACCAGTGAACTAGTGGGCGTTTTGCGGCTTACATGTCAACTACAAAGCCTCACAATGATCTTACTAGTGAACTAGTGGGCATTTTGTGGCTTACATGTCAACTACTAAGCCTCAAAATGATCTTACTAGTGAACTAGTGGGCACATTTATGGCCTTACATGTTCACTTGTAAGCCTCAAAATGATCTTACTAGTGAACTAATGAGCGTTTTGTGGCTTACATGTTCACTAGTAGGCGTCAAAATGATCTTACTAGTGAACTAGTGGGCACATTTATGGCCTTACATGTTCACTAGTAAGCCTCAAAATGATCTTACTCATGAACTAGTGGGCGTTTTGTGGCTTACATATTAACTAGTAAGCATCAAAATGACCTTACTAGTGAACTAGTGACAATTTGTAGCTTACATGTTCACGAGTAAGCGTCAAAATGACCTTACTAGTGATCTAGTGGGCACGTTTATGGCCTTACATGTTCACTATTAAGAGTCAAAATGATCTTACTAGTGAACTAGTGGGCACATTTAAGGTCTTACATGTTCACTAGTAAGCCTCAAAATGATCTTACTAGTGAACTAGTGGGCGTTTTGTGGCTTACATTTTCACTAGTAAGCCTCAAAATGATCTTACTAGTGAACTAGTGAGCGTTTTGTGGCTTACATGTTCACTAGTAAGCCTCACAATGATGTTACTAGTGAACTAGTGGGCATTTTGTGGCTTACATGTCAACTACTAAGCCTCAAAACGATCTTACTAGTGAACTAGTGGCCACATTTATGGCCTTACATGTTCACTTGTAAGCCACAAAATGATCTTACTAGTGAACTAGTGGGCGTTTTGTGGCTTACATGTTCACTAGTAAGCCTCAAAATGATCTTACTAGTGAACTAGTGAGCGTTTTGTGGCTTACATGTTCACTAGTAAGCCTCACAATGATGTTACTAGTGAACTAGTGGGCATTTTGTGGCTTACATGTCAACTACTAAGCCTCAAAACGATCTTACTAGTGAACTAGTGGCCACATTTATGGCCTTACATGTTCACTTGTAAACCACAAAATGATCTTACTAGTAAACTAATGAGCGTTTTGTGGCTTACATGTTCACTAGTAAGTGTCAAAATGACCTTACTAGTGAACTAGTGAGTGTTTTGTGGCTTGTATGTCAACTAGTAAGCCTCAAAATGACCTTACTAGTGAATTAGTGAGCGTTTTGTGGCTTACATGTCAACTAGTAAGCCTCAAAATGATCTTACAAGTGAACTAGTGGGCGTTTTGTGGCTTACATGTTCACGAGTAAGCGTCAAAATGATCTTACTAGTGAACTTGTGGGCGTTTTGCGGCTTACATGTCAACAAGTAAGCCTCAAAATGATCTTACTAGTGAACTTGTGGGCGTTTTGCGGCTTACATGTCAACAAGTAAGCCTCAAAATGATCTTACTAATGAACTAGTGGGCGTTTTGTGGCTTACATGTCAACTAGTAAGCCTCAAAATGATCTTACTAGTGAACTAGTGGGCGTTTTGTGGCTTACATGTTCACTAGTAAGCCTCAAAATGATCTTACTAGTGAACTAGTGGGCACATTTATGGGCTTACATGTTCACTAGTACGCGTCAAAATGATCTTACTAGTGAACTAGTGGGCGTTTTGTGGCTTACATGTTCACTAGTAAGTGTCACAATGACCTTACTAGTGAACTAGTGACAATTTGTGGCTTACATGTTCACGAGTAAGCGTCAAAATGACCTTACTAGTGAACTAGTGAGCGTTTTGTGGCTTACATGTTCACTAGTAAGCCTCAAAATGATCTTACGAGTGAGCTAGTGGGCGTTTTGTGGCCTACATGTTCACTAGTAAGCGTCACAATGACCTTACTAGTGAACTAGTGACAATTTGTGGCTTACATGTTCACGAGTAAGCGTCAAAATGATCTTACCAGTGAACTAGTGGGCATTTTGCGGCTTACATGTTCACTAGTAAGCGTCAAAATGATCTTACTAGTGAAGTAGTGGGCACGTTTATGGCCTTACATGTTCACTAGTAAGCGTAATAATTACCTTACTAGTGAACTAGTGAGCGTTTTGTGGCTTACATGTTCACTAGTAAGCCTCAAAATGATCTTACGAGTGAGCTAAGGGGCGTTTTCTGGCTTACATGTCAACTAGTAAGCCTCAAAATGATCTTACTAGTGAACTAGTGGGCGTTTTGTGGCTTACATGTTCACTAGTAAGTGTCAAAATGACCTTACTAGTTAACTAGTGAGTGTTTTGTGGCTTACATGTTCACTAGTAAGCCTCAAAATGATCTTACTAGTGAACTAGTGGGCACATTTATGGCCTTACATGTTCACTAGTAAGCCTCAAAATGATTTTACCAGTGAACTAGTGGGCGTTTTGCGGCTTACATGTCAACTAGTAAGCCTCAAAATGATCTTACTACTGAACTAGTGGGCATTTTGTGGCTTACATGTCAACCAGTAAGCCTCAAAATGATCTTACTAGTGAACTAGTGGGCACATTTATGGCCTTACATGTTCACTAGTAAGCGTCAAAATTATCTTACTAGTAAACTAGTGGGCACATTTATGGCCTTACATGTTCACTAGTAAGCGTCAAAATGACCTTTCATTCACAGCACTCCCAATCTCATCATCTGCATTCACTCTGGTATGAACTCCTCCTCTGATCTGGCAGCCTGGGGCCCCTCACCATGGAACCTGCGTTGTACCTCATCAATCTCAAGTTGTGACAGCAGTTGCCGTTTGTGGATGTTGGAACACTGAGTTACTAGTTGTTTCGTGGTCACCCGTGACTGTGGGTTTTGAAGTAACCATTTAGCCCAGATTCTCTGCATGTAACCTCTCTGACTAGGCTTGCTTGAGTAGTAGCATTCCAACAGAGCCATGTTATTGCATCTTGCCCATCTCCGCTCCATTTTTCATCAAGGTGCTCTGGTTCCCCAGCACCTGACGCAGACCTTGTTTGGCCGGGTGACCTCTGAGCTGGCATGTCATTCATTTTATTGTCTCTCATCATTGTATGAGGTACGCATTAGCGTGAAGGCTCTTGCCCAAGGACCCACACTGGATGGTGTTATGTGCTCATTTTTTGCCCCAAGCGGGACCCAAGCGAACCACCGTCTCCCGTACGCCACACCTTACCAACTGAGCTATCCAGCTATATATATATATATATATATATATATATATAGACTGTGTGCGCGGGCCGAGGGGAGGGAGGCCGGGGACTGGTGGGTGTGGGCGCCGCTGTCCGGGATGGGACATCCGGGCTCCATGAATGCATCGGGGGACGGGGGCTCCGGCGGGTGACGTACTTAGAGAGTGTCTCGGACAGTGGGGAGCGGAGGGACGGGCGCTGGGGGGGGGGGGCATCGTGGGGGGGGCGGGCCCCTACGCGAGATGTGCCACCGGACCATGGCTGAGGTGGCTGATCTCAAGAAGTCCTATCGGTGGCTGGAGGGGGCTGGCCTGGGGGACAGCGCAGGGGCGCTCATCCTGGCTGCTCAGGAGCGGGCCTTGGGCGCCGGAGCCGTCGAGGCCCGGATGTGCCGCGCCGGACAGGACCCGGGCTGTGGGTTGTGCGGGGAGGCGCCTGGGACGATCCGGCACGTGGCTGCGGGGTGTGGGATGCTGGCAGGGGGGGCCTGCGTGGAGCGCCATGGCCAGGTGGCTGGCGTGGTCTGCCGAGGCATCTGTGCGGAGTGTGGACTGGGGGCCCCCGGGGTCGGAGTGGGGGGCACCTCCGAGGGTGGTGGAGGGTGGCGGAGCGGGGATCCTGTGGGACTTGCGGATCCAGACTGGTGGGATGGTGGTGGCGAGCCAACCAGATGTCGTGGTCGTGGATGGGGGGCGGAGGAGGGCCGTTGTGGTGGATGTGGCGGTCCCAGGTGGTGGAGGCATCGGGAGGGGGGAGCATGGGGGGCTCGGGGGGTACCAGGGGCTCGGGGAGGGCCTGGGGGGTGGGGGTGGCGGTCGTGCCTGTGGTGGTCGGGGCGCTCGGGGCAGTGACCCCCGGACTGGATGGGTGGTTGCGACGGATCCCGGGAGCAGCGTCGGACATCTCGGTCCGGAGGTGTGCGGTGCTGGGAGCGGCGGGGGTACTGCGCGGGGCCCTCGGGCTTCCTGGCCTCTGGTGGAGGACCCGAGCTGAATGAGGGACGGACACCACCCGAGGACACCTCCTATTGGCTCCATGATAAGAGCTCCACCCAGCAAAGAATTAACCCTTTAAAACCTGATTCTGAGCTTTCACAGTTATTTACCGCCATTTGCGTAATATCTACAGTATACAGAAATTTGTGGTGTAGATGCGAATTTAGGAGAGCAGGACAATATATCGCATTGCAATTGGAGCAGCAGCTTGGTTGATGATGTCCCCAAACCGGCTCATCTATTATATTTCTCGTGCAATAAAATGAAAATGAGCACAATTGCAAAACATAGGCTTCTTATATTTTAAAATAAAATAATCACATGTTTACCGTTCTGGGGTTTCTACAATTATGAATGGAGGCATTATTTACAGCAGGTTGACAGCAGTGTGATCGAGCAGATTAGATGGAGTAGAATTTGAATGGGGCTTCACTGATTTATTTCATACAATTCATATCTAAAACACAGTTGAAAAATATTTGATTGTTAAAATATTTAAATACAAGAACTATATCAAGAAATTAACAAAACATACAGTTTTTTTAATTAGGAGAAAAGTCTAAAAACATATCAGAAATGACAAACGTTGTGCCTCTCCTCCTCCTGTTCTTCAATGAAGCTGATCACCCTCCAGCTCCCGTTAGAAACATTGTGCTGCTGAAGGTGTGCCGGCAGAATGGTTGTGATACAGGAGGTGCTGTGGACTCTCCCAGAAACGAGGACCTAGTTTAGTTGTAGATCCAGTAAAACATAGTGCAAATGTGACATTATTTATAATGCACAGTTACAGTCTTGTGAATATTAAAAAATGTACTTCATGTAATGCAGGAAGCGAATATTTCAAACGAACTAAGGCAGCAAACAGTAAGAGCAAAATCGTGTTCCAAACATTAACTCTTTTTTTAAATGTCAATTAGCTTGTGAGTAATAAGACAAAATGTGACTGTCAGACAGAGAACTGTCAGAGCAAACGGCAGATTTTAGAAAGTCCTGCCGAAATAAATCTGCACCCGACTGCGACTGTCAGCGTTGAACTGCCGCCATTGCTGTCAAAGTCAGACACATCTCCAAAATTGTTGGAGCAAATTTTTAAGCAGGCTTCATCTTGATAAATTGACCACGTATTTGACATTTACACCATAACGTTACCGCCTAAAATAATCGTAAAACAAAATTTTGTGTAACAACAAGAGTAATATGTACCCCAAAAGCTTTCAAAGCGTCTGAAAGTTTTCTCCTCCGTTTTTGTTGGGGCTTGGCTCGAAATGCATCATGATTGGCCGCCCGAAGTCCACGTGTCTGTCGGACGTGCTCTCATTGGTCTACAATACCATCACGGATGAATAAATACTCAAAGGGCTTGCCAGGCAAGCCCTTTGAACCCTTTAAATACTCAATGGGCTTGCCTGGCAAGCCCTTTGAGTATTTATTCCATATTGCCCACTAGTTCACTAGTAAGGTCATTTTGACGCTTACTAGTGAACATGTAAGGCCATAAATGTGCCCACTAGTTCACTAGTAAGATCATTTTGAGGCTTACTAGTTGACATGTAAGCCACAAAACGCCCGCTAGTTCACTAGTAAGATAATTTTGAGGCTTCTAGTGAACATGTAAGCCACAGAACGCCCACTAGTTCACTAGTAAGATCATTTTGACGCTTACTAGTGAACATGTAAGCCACAAAACGCTCACTGGTTCACTAGTAAGGTAATTTTGACGCTTACTAGTGAACATGTAAGCCACAAAACGCCCACTAGTTCCCTAGTAAGATCATTTTGACGCTTATTTATGAACATGTCAGCCACAAAACGCTCACTCGTTCACTAGTAAGATCATTTTGACGCTTACTAGTGAACATGTAAGCCACAAAACGCCCACTAGTTCACTAGTAAGGTCATTTTGACGCTTACTAGTGAACATGTAAGCCACAAAACGCCCACTAGTTCACTAGTAAGATCATTTTGACGCTTACTAGTGAACATGTAAGGCCATAAATGTGCCCACTAGTTCACTAGTAAGTTCATTTTGAGGCTTACTAGTTGACATGTAAGCCACACATCGCCTACTAGTTCACTAGTAAGATCATTTTGAGGCTTACTAGTGAACATGTAAGCCACAAAACGCCCAATAGTTCACTAGTAAGATCATTTTGACGCTTACTAGTGAACATGTAAGCCACAAAACGCTCACTAGTTTACTAGTAAGGTCATTTTGACGCTTACTAGTGAACATGTAAGCCACAAAACGCTCACTAGTTCACTAGTAAGGTCATTTTGACGCTTACTAGTGAACATGTAAGCCACAAAACGCTCACTAGTTCACTATCCATCCATCCATCCATAATAAGATAATTTTGACGCTTACTACTGAACATTTAAGGCCATAAATGTGCCCACTAGTTCACTGGTAAGATGATTTTGACGCTTACTAGTGAACATGTAAGGCCATAAATGTGCCCACTTGTAGTGCTAGTGACATTACACTGTACTTGCATTAAATGCAAATAAGGATGATTACGAAAACATGTAACGGTATCCTATTGGCTGTACGTTTCAAAATAGTGTCATCCCACCAGTCAGGGCTCATGATTTTGGAAATTCTGTGCCCACTTAGTTTTTTAAAACAACAATGGCGGACAGTGTCCTGAGACGTATTCGGCGAAGGTGCAGGGCAATAGAGAGTGCCTGTCATCAAGGGTCTGCCGGTGAAAGTGAAGCACGCGCGATAAACATTTCAATTGCTAATTTAAGAAGAGTTAGTGACCAGTTTAGCGCTGATACTATTCAAAGTTTGATTCAAAGTCCAATAGATCTCCGATCTGTCATCATTGCGGGACCCACTCCTAATGGTGGACGTGTTTGTTCCCATGTGGCACATCGTTTGCACACAGGTAAAATGGCTACCATTTTTTGTCATTGGTTTTTCGTATGTATTTTTATTCGAACTACACACGGGTTTTACTGACGACTTGCTGTGACTTACCTTCTATCACCCTGTCAAACGTCGTTTTATACCAGTGGTTTTCCTGCAAATCAGTAGACTATTAAGTAACGCGATGGCTGTACACTTTTAAGCAATAACTAGTGATCTTTTAGTTATTCAATTATAAGTTTGAATTATTTTTTTCTTGAGTAAAATGGTTAGAGAAAATAGCTGCTCGTGATTTTGAAGCTGCATATACTTTTATGTACATCTGTGTCTATATGCCTGTACTGTATACAGTATATAAAAAACACGTAGTGATTCGTTTGCTTGAATTCCTTAATCCTTTTATTTCCATACTATAGGTAGACGAGGAAGACCAGCACTTGACATTACAAGGGATCAAATTGAACTGCTCTCCACTCAGGGCTTTACAGTGAGAGCCATCACTGAGATGTTGTGTTGTTCCTCTTCATACCTGCATAAAAAAATGAAGTTTTTTCAGATTTCAGCGAGAAATAGATTTACTCCCATTCATGATGTTGACCTGGAGGAGCATGTCAGAAGATTGCACAGCCAATTTCCCAGATCAGGCTCGAAAGCAAGTGTTCTGCTACATACTCTTGTCCCTTCATGTATATATCATTATATTCATTGTGAAAGTGTACTTTCTTTATTGTGTTGTTTTCTGAACCTGTTGCAGATGATGAGGGCAGACCTGCGTGCTGATGGTATTGTAGTACAAAGAAAAAGAGTTCGAGAAATCCTCAACCGTAGTGACCCAGCTGCTGCAGCCCAGAGATGGAGCCAGACTGTGGCTAGAAGAACATACTATGTGCCATTCCCCAATAGTTTATGGCACATAGATGGGCATATGCGTCTCATTCGGTAATAAGGGATCATCTTATATTTGTACTCGTGGGAGCATTAGAAAGCCATATTGTATGGACAGCACAGATTAAATTGAATTTTATCATTTGTATATCCAAGTTACACAAACTCCAAATTGCCTCCATGTAGTCTTAAGTGCACAGCAATACCTTCTCTACCGAGATGATATTTCAAACAAGATATGAAACTTGATTGTTTTCTTGTATTTAATCATTATTCTTTTCATGTTTGTTTTACAGGTGGGTGTTTGTGACACATGCCGGCATTGATGGGAATTCCAGGCTAATAACGTACCTTCAACTGGAGCACAGACAACACAGCTTTGACAGTGTTGAAATATTTTGTCCAAGCCACCTGCCTGTATGGGTTACCCTCCAGAGTAAGATCCGACCATGGTGGTGAAAACACTGGTTGCTCTTTTAATGAACCTACTGCAGGGACAAGGCACCAAAATTATTTCTAGCTCCAGCCAACACCCCCTCACAATTTACTCACACCTCCCATGGCCTGATTATCCACCAACAGGGGCCCTTTTTGGATTATCATTTTGGCATAGGAACTTTCCTTTCCTATCCTAACCGAGTCAGATGAGCCGGTAGCACCTGGAGCAAAGATCGTCTAAATTTTAATAATGCTTAGGAAAGGTTCTGACCATCCTTTACGAAAGGAAAGGAGATATATTATGCAGCAGGAATATTTAAAGGGGAAGTCTTTTTTTATGTTGTTGTTGTTGTTGTTGTCGACCCCACCCGTGCCCCGACATTGGGGGACCGGGCCCTCACTCCGTCTCCCGGATCCCCAGGCCCCCCTCCTCCGCCCAGCGGGCGAGCAGGGCCGCCACTCCGCTTGGGTTTCGCCAGAGGTCCTCCGGAGTCAGTGTGGTGGGTATGTTTGTGCAGGTGAACAGGTGTTGTGTGTCGTGCACTTGCGTGCCGCATAGCGCACAGAGTGGTGTTGGGTGTGTGTCCGGTGTAATGTTGTGTAGGTAGGAGTGGAGGGCTGGTGATTTGTTGGTTCGGAGTTGTGCTAGGAGTTGTCTGGTTCTGTGTGGTAGGTCTTGCTCTGATGGGTCTATTTCTGGTGCTGGTGCATGTATTACTTTGTTGTGTTGTCTGGTGTCCAAGTGTGTTTGTACAAAGTGGGTGTGTATGTCTTTCATGTTCTGTTTTATGGTGTCGTTGTTGGTGTCCTGTGGTGCTGTGTCTTTGTTGTGTGTGTAGTTGTTGTTGTGGAAGATTGTTTGTTTCTTTTGTCTGGGTGGTGGTGGTTGTTGAGTGAGTGGGTGTAGTGGGTGGGTTGGGTGTTGGGCTTTTTGTCTGATTTGCGATGCGTGTAGTTTTAGATGGGTGTTCAGTGGGAGAGTTTTTGTTTCCTCATGCAAGTGTTGTATGTTTGTGTCTTGTGTGCATCCTGTTGCTATTCTGAGTGCGGTGTTCTGTGTGGTCTGGAGTTTTGTCTTGTTTGTGTCCGATAGTGTTGGTGACCATATAGTGTTTGCGTATTCGAGGCGTGTGAGTGTGGTTGCTTTGTATGTGGTGAGTATAGTTTCTTTGGATTTTCCCCAGTGAGTGGTTGTTAAGGCTTTAAGTATTTTGTTTGATTGCTTGGCGCGGGTTAGAGTGTGTTGTGTGTGTTTTGAGAAGGTGAGTTTGGGGTCCGATGTTAATCCCAGTATTTTGGGTTCGCGGACTGTGGGTAGGGTGGTGTTATCTATTTGTAAAGTGAGTCTGTTGCTGTATTCTGCCGGATCCGGTGTGAACAGAGTGGTGGTGGTTTTGTCTGCGTTGAGTGTGAGTTGGTTCTGTTTTGTCCAGTTGTATATGTCGTGGAGATATTTTTGTACTTGTTGTTGTGCCTGTTGTGGTTTGACATGTGTGGATAGAATGGTGATGTCGTCTGCATATGTAACTGTGTGTACATTTGGAGGTGGTTGTGGTAAGTCTGCCATGTATATGTTGAATAGTGTTGGTGAAAGTACTCCCCCCTGTGGTACCCCCGTTTTCGTGTTTCTATGTTCTGATGTTTCCCCCCGGTATTGAGTGTATTGTCTGCGTCCCCTTATGTAGTTGAAGATGTATTTGATGATGATGTTTGGGGTGTTAGTGTTGTTGAGTTTGTGAGTGTGTGTAGGTTTACCGTGTCAAAGGCTTTGGACATGTCTAGGGCTATGGCAACTGTTCGTTGTGGTGGTTTTTGTTGATTGAAACCTGTGGCTATGATGTTGTGTATGTGGTGTAGTGCTGTGGTAGTGGAGTGTTGTTTTCGGAAGCCGTGTTGGTGAGAGGGTAGTTGAGTGTTGTTGGTAATGAAGGGTAGTATTACCTTTTCCGTTGTTTTGGCTATTGGGCTGAGTAGTGCTATTGGTCTGTAGGATGGGCCGAGTGCGTGGTTTTTGTTGGGTTTTGGTATTGGGATTATTTTTGCAGTCTTCCATATTGCGGGGATGGTGTTGGTGTTGAGTGAGGTGTTGTAAGTGTGTGTGAGTAGTGTTATTGCTTTGGGGCCTAGGTGTTTCAGATGTCTGATGTTTATGTTGTCTGGGCCTGTGGAGTTGTTGCTTTTGGAGCATTGTAGTGCTTGTTTGACTTGTTGTTCTGTGATGGTTATGGGCGTGGTGTTGAGTTTTCGTATTTTGCGTTGTAGTTGTCTGTATGTTCTGTTGGTTTTGTGTTGTATTATGTTGGTGAATTGTTTGTTGAATGCTCGTGCTTTCTGTTTGTTGGATATTGCCGTGTGTTGTCCGAACTGTATTGTGGTGTTTTCTGGTGCTTTTTGTTCTTTGTTTGATAGTCTTGTTACTGTGTTCCAGAGTATGTGTTGTTTGTGTCTGTGGTTCCATGCATCCGTTAAGTGTTCTTTCCATAGCTCTTGTTTGTGTTTTTGGATTTGTGTGTCTATTTCTTTGTTTAGGTCTGTGATGCGTGGGTCTTGGTGGTTTTGTTGTCTGATGTCGTTTCTTTGGCTGATGAGTGTTCTGATGTGTTGTGGTAGGAGAAGTGATTTGCTTTTTATTTTTCCGTGGGGTATGTGGTGTTTGTCTGCTGTAAGTATGAGGTTTGTGAGCATGGTGTTGGCTGTGTGGATGTTGTCAGGTATGGTTATGTTCTCCAGTGCTGATTCTATTTCAGAGGTGTATCCTTCCCAGTCTGCTTTCCTGTAATTTGTGTAAGTTTGAAGGTGTTGTTGTAGGCGGAAAGGAGCACGCGTGTTGTGTGTGATTTTGATAGGAAGGTGGTCTGAACTGAGTGCGTGTATTGTGGTCCATGTTGTTCTGTTTGTGATGCTGTTGCTGGCTGTTGTGATGTCCGGTGATGTTGGTTGTTGGTTGATGTTTGTAGGTTTTCTGGTGGGTGTGTTTGTGTTTAGAGTGATTTGTTGGGAGTTTTGTAGTATGTCTGCAATGTGGGTGCCTCTGTGGTCGTCGTAGGGAGAGTGCCATTGTGTTGAGTGAGCGTTGATGTCTGCGGTTAGAATGGTGTTGTTCAGCGAGTTTATGTATTGGAAGGTGTTGGTGATGTCTGTGTCTTCTGTGGCGTGGTCTGGTCGGGTGGTATCTCTGGGGGGTATATACATGTTGCATATGTGTAGTCTTTTGTGGTTGGTTATGTGAATCTTTACGGTTTGAATTTCTGTAGTGTTGGTGTTAATGTTGTTGGGGATGTTCATGGGAGTGAATGTGTATCTACTGTATATCTATAAAAAAAATCCTCGTCTCACCCCTCAGGTGGTGTCCATCCCTCATTCAGCTGGGGTCCTCTACCAGAGGCCAGGAAGCTTGAGGGTTCTGCGCAGTATCCTTGCCGTTCCCAGCACTGCACATTTCTGGACTGAGATGTCCGATGTTGTTCCCGGGATCTGTTGCAACCACTCATCATCTAGTTTGGGGGTCACTGCCCCGAGTGCTCCGACCACCACAGGCACGACTGTCCCCTTTACCTTCCAGGTTCTCTCCAGCTCCTCTCTGAGCCCTTGGGATTTCTCGAGTTTCTCGTGTTCCTTCTTTCTGATGTTTCCAGCACTTGGGACCGCTACATCCACTACAACGGCTTTCCTCTGCCCTTTATCTATCATCAGGATATCTGGTTGGTTCGCCATTACCATCTTGTCAGTCTGGATCTGGAAGTCCCATAGGATCTTCGCTCTGTCATTCTCCACCACCTTCGGAGGTGTTTCCCATTTTGACCTTGGGGTGTCCAGTCCATACTCCGCACAGATGTTTCGGTAGACTATGCCAGCCACCTGGTTATGGCGTTCCATATAGGCTTTCCCTGCCAGCACCTTACACCCTGCAGTTATGTGTTAGATCGTCTCAGGTGCCTCTTTGCACAACCTACACCTTGGGTCTTGGCTGGTGTGGTATATCTAGGCCTCGATGGCTCTGGTGCTCAGGGCCTGCTCCTGAGCAGCCAGGATGAGTGCCTCTGTGCTGTCCTTCAGGCCAGCCCTCTCTAGAACTCTGATCGGACTTCTTGAGATTGGCCACGGCAGTTATTGTCCGGTGGTACATCCCGTGTAGGGGCTTGTCCTCCCATGATGGTCCCTCTTCCAGCACCTCATCTTCTGTTCCCCATTGTCTGAGACATTCTCTGAGTACATCATCCGTTGGTGCCTTCTGCTTGATGTATTTGTGGAGCTTGGATGTTTCATCCTGGACAGTGGCTCTCACACTCACTAGTCCCCGGCCTCCTTCCTTTCGGCTTGTGTACAGTCTCAGGGTGCTGGATTTGGTATGGAACCCTCCATGCATGGTAACGAGCTTTCGGGTCTTAACATCCGTGGTCTGAATCTCTTCCTTTGGCCACCTTATTTTTCCTGCAGGGTATCTGATCACTGGAAAGGGCATAGCTGTTTATTGCCATGGTCTTATTCTTGCCATTGAGCTGGCTTCTTAGGACTTGCCTCACTCGCTGGAGGTATTTGGCCGTAGCCGCTTTCCTTGTTGCCAGTTTGAGGTTGCCATTGGCTTGTGGTATACCGAGGTACTTGTAGCTGTCCTCAATGTCTGCTATTGTTCCTTCAGGGAGTGAGACCCCTTCAGTGCGGACTACCCTTCCTCTCTTAGTCACCATCCGACTACATTTCTCCATCACGAATGACATCCCGATGTCGCTGCTGTAGATCTTGATTGTGTGGATCAGGGAGTCTATGTCCCTTTCGCTCTTAGCAAACAGCTACATGTCATCCTTGTAGAGGAGGTGACTGATCGTAGCTCCATTTCTGAGGCGGTATCCATGGCCTGTCTTGGTGATTACTTGGCTTAGGGGGTTCAGTCCTATGCAGGACAGCAGTGGGGAGAGTGCATCACCTTGGTATATGCCACATTTGATGGACACTTGGGTAAGTGGCTTGCCATTGGCTTCAAGTGTGGTTTTCCACATCCTCATCAAGTTCGCAACGAAGGCTCTTAGGGTCCTGTTCACCTTATACACATCCAAGCATTCAGTGATCCATGTATGTGGCATCGAGTCATAGGCTTTCTTTTAATCAATCCAGGCTGTGCACAGGTTGGTACATCGGGACCTGCAGTCTTGTGCGACTGTTCTGTCAACCAGGAGCTGATGTTTGGCTCCCCTGGTATCTCTACCAATGCCCTTCCGTGCTTCGCTCTGGATCAGCTCTGTTGTTAGGACCCTGCCACTGAGCGTACACTTTCGCAGGTTGTGTTGCAAACATCCTGTTTATTCGTCTGGCCTCATTCTCTTTCGTGTACCGCTTTAGGCGGCTGGACAAGGCTTGGAGCCTTTGTTTCGAGTGCTTCATATATGGTCATCTGGATGTACCTCTCAGGATCGGCCTTTTCATCACACCTCTCTGGACCTCAGTCAATTGACTCACATCTTTCCGAGCCGCCTTGATCTTAGCCTCCAACCGTCTTTTCCATGGTCGGTAATGTATCTCATGGCTTCCATGGTTGCTCTTATAGCCAAGCATCTCAAGGATCACTGATGCTGAAGCGTATATCAGTTCATTTCCGTGATCGTTACGGTAAGGATCGCCCTCAGTGCTGCATTCACACTTTCCAAGAGACTTTCAGGTGGTACTTCACATAGCCGTTGTAATCGGATTCTAGGTTTCCCAGCTTTCATTCTTGCCATGATCTTAGCTTTCAGGTCAGTTGCTGCCTCGCTCAGCATTTCATTCATTGGGGCTGGCCTCCCAATCTCATCATCTGCATTCACTCTGGTATGAACTCCTCCTCTGATCTGGCAGCCTGGGGCCCCTCACTATGGAACCGGCGTTGTACCTCATCAATCTCAAGTTGTGACAGCAGTTGCCGTTTGTGGATGTTGGAACACTGAGTTACGAGTTGTTTCGTGGCCACCCGTGACTGTGGGTTTCGAAGTAACCATTTAGCCCACATTCTCTCCATGTAACCTCTCTGACGAGGCTTGCTTGAGTAGTAGCATTCCAACAGAGCCATGTTATTGCATCTTGCCCATCTCTGCTCCATTTTTCATCAAGGTGCTCTGGTTCCCCAGCACCTGACGCAGACCTTGTTTGGCCGGGCGACGTCTGAGCTGGCATGTCATTCATTTTATTGTCTCTCATCATTGTATGAGGTACGCATTAGCGTGAAGGCTCTTGCCCAAGGACCCACACTGAATGGTGTTATGTGCTCATTTTTTGCCCCAAGTGGGGAGCGGAGGGACGGGCGCTGGGGGGGGGACCATCGTGGTGGGGCGGGCCCCTACGCGGGATGTGCCACCGGACCGTGGCTGAGGTGGCTGATCTCAAGAAGTCCTATCGGTGGCTGGAGGGGACTGGCCTGGGGGACAGCGCAGGGGCGCTCATCCTGGCTGCTCAGGAGCGGGCCTTGGGCGCCGGAGCCGTCGAGGCCCGGATGTGCCGCGCCGGACAGGACCCGGGGTGTGGGTTGTGCGGGGAGGCGCCTGGGACGATCCGGCACGTGGCTGCGGGGTGTGGGATGCTGGCAGGGGGGGCCTGCGTGGAGCGCCATGGCCAGGTGGCTGGCGTGGTCTGCCGAGGCATCTGTGCGGAGTGTGGACTGGGGGCCCCGGGGTCGGAGTGGGGGGCACCTCCGAGGGTGGTGGAGGGTGGCGGAGCGGGGATCCTGTGGGACTTCCGGATCCAGACTGGCGGGATGGTGGTGGCGAGCCAGCCAGATGTCGTGGTCGTGGATGGGGGGCGGAGGAGGGCCGTTGTGGTGGATGTGGCGGTCCCAGGTGGTGGAGGCATCGGGAGGGGGGAGCATGGGGGGCTCGGGGGGTACCAGGGGCTCGGGGAGGGGCTGGGGAGGGCCTGGGGGGTGGGGGTGGCAGTCGTGCCTGTGGTGGTCGGGGCGCTCGGGGCAGTGACCCCCGGACTGGATGGGTGGTTGCGACAGATCCCGGGACCAGCGTCGGACATCTCGGTCCGGAGGTGTGCGGTGCTGGGAGCGGCGGGGGTACTGCGCGGGGCCCTCGGGCTTCCTGGCCTCTGGTGGAGGACCCGAGCTGAATGAGGGACGGACACCACCCGAGGACACCTCCTATTGGCTCCATGATAAGAGCTCCACCCAGCAAAGAATTAACCCTTTAAAACCTGATTCTGAGCTTTCACAATTATTTACCGCCATTTGCGTAATATCTACAGTATACAGAAGGAATCAAGCAATTTTTACCAATGTATCTGTAGGTGATGTTTATTTATTATGTACACAGAGATAAAGAGTAATGGCACAGCTCTGCAGTATCTTTCCACTTTTATATATGTATGCTATACTAAATAAAATGAATAGGGCACCATATAATGCAACAGTTATGCAACTCCCTGAATAATGATGTGAATTTTCAGTTGTTGCTAAATCAGTCAAGATGTTATAATTTGTGGTGTAGATGCGAATTTAGGAGAGCAGGACAATATAGCGCATTGCAATTGGAGCAGCAGCTTGGTTGATGATGTCCCCAAACCGGCTCATCTATTATATTTGTCGTGCAATACAATGAAAATGAGCACAATTGCAAAACATAGGCTTCTTATATTTTAAAATAAAATAATCACATGTTTACCGTTCTGGGGTTTCTACAATCATGAATGGAGGCATTATTTACAGCAGGTTGATGTTGTTGTTGTTGTTGTCGACCCCACCCGTGCCCCGACATTGGGGGACCGGGCCCTCACTCCGTCTCCCGGATCCCCAGACCCCCCTCCGCCGCCCAGCGGGCGAGCAGGGCCGCCACTCCGCTTGGGTTTCGCCAGAGGTCCTCCGGAGTCAGTGTGGTGGGTATGTTTGTGCAGGTGAACAGGTGTTGCGTGTCGTGCACTTGCGTGCCGCATAGCGCACAGAGTGGTGTTGGGTGTGTGTCCGGTGTAATGTTGTGTAGGTAGGAGTGGAGGGCTGGTGATTTGTTGGTTCGGAGTTGTGCTAGGAGTTGTCTGGTTCTGTGTGGTAGGTCTTGCTCTGATGGGTCTATTTCTGGTGCTGGTGCATGTATTACTTTGTTGTGTTGTCTGGTGTCCAAGTGTGTTTGTACAAAGTGGGTGTGTATGTCTTTCATGTTCTGTTTTATGGTGTCGTTGTTGGTGTCCTGTGGTGCTGTGTCTTTGTTGTGTGTGTAGTTGTTGTTGTGGAAGATTGTTTGTTTCTTTTGTCTGGGTGGTGGTGGTTGTTGAGTGAGTGGGTGTAGTGGGTGGGTTGGGTGTTGGGCTTTTTGTCTGATTTGCGATGCGTGTACTTTTAGATGGGTGTTCAGTGGGAGAGTTTTTGTTTCCTCATGCAAGTGTTGTATGTTTGTGTCTTGTGTGCATCCTGTTGCTATTCTGAGTGCGGTGTTCTGTGTGGTCTGGAGTTTTGTCTTGTTTGTGTCCGATAGTGTTGGTGACCATATAGTGTTTGCGTATTCGAGGCGTGTGAGTGTGGTTGCTTTGTATGTGGTGAGTATAGTTTCTTTGGATTTTCCCCAGTGAGTGGTTGTTAAGGCTTTAAGTATTTTGTTTGATTGCTTGGCGCGGGTTAGAGTGTGTTGTGTGTGTTTTGAGAAGGTGAGTTTGGGGTCCGATGTTAATCCCAGTATTTTGGGTTCGCGGACTGTGGGTAGGGTGGTGTTATCTATTTGTAAAGTGAGCCTGTTGCTGTATTCTGCCGGATCCGGTGTGAACAGAGTGGTGGTGGTTTTGTCTGCGTTGAGTGTGAGTTGGTTCTGTTTTGTCCAGTTGTATATGTCGTGGAGATATTTTTGTACTTGTTGTTGTGCCTGTTGTGGTTTGACATGTGTGGATAGAATGGTGATGTCGTCTGCATATGTAACTGTGTGTACATTTGGAGGTGGTTGTGGTAAGTCTGCCATGTATATGTTGAATAGTGTTGGTGAAAGTACTCCCCCCTGTGGTACCCCCGTTTTCGTGTTTCTGTGTTCTGATGTTTCCCCCCGGTATTGAGTGTATTGTCTGCGTCCCCTTATGTAGTTGAAGATGTATTTGATGATGATGTTTGGGGTGTTAGTGTTGTTGAGTTTGTTTGTGAGTGTGTGTAGGTTTACCGTGTCAAAGGCTTTGGACATGTCTAGGGCTATGGCAACTGTTCGTTGTGGTGGTTTTTGTTGATTGAAACCTGTGGCTATGATGTTGTGTATGTGGTGTAGTGCTGTGGTTGTGGAGTGTTGTTTTCGGAAGCCGTGTTGGTGAGAGGGTAGTTGAGTGTTGTTGGTAATGAAGGGTAGTATTACCTTTTCCATTGTTTTGGCTATTGGGCTGAGTAGTGCTATTGGTCTGTAGGATGGGCCGAGTGTGTGGTTTTTGTTGGGTTTTGGTATTGGGATTATTTTTGCAGTCTTCCATATTGCGGGGATGGTGTTGGTGTTGAGTGATGTGTTGTAAGTGTGTGTGAGTAGTGTTATTGCTTTGGGGCCTAGGTGTTTCAGATGTCTGATGTTTATGTTGTCTGGGCCTGTGGAGTTGTTGTTTTTGGAGCGTTGTAGTGCTTGTTTGACTTGTTGTTCTGTGATGGTTATGGGCGTGGTGTTGAGTTTTCGTATTTTGCGTTGTAGTTGTCTGTATGTTCTGTTGGTTTTGTGTTGTATTATGTTGGTGAATTGTTTGTTGAATGCTCGTGCTTTCTGTTTGTTGGATATTGCCGTGTGTTGTCCGAACTGTATTGTGGTGTTTTCTGGTGCTTTTTGTTCTTTGTTAGATAGTCTTGTTACTGTGTTCCAGAGTATGTATTGTTTGTGTCTGTGGTTCCATGCATCCGTTAAGTGTTCTTTCCATAGCTCTTGTTTGTGTTTTTGGATTTGTGTGTCTATTTCTTTGTTTAGGTCTGTGATGCGTGGGTCTTGGTGGTTTTGTTGTCTGATGTCGTTTCTTTGGCTGATGAGTGTTCTGATGTGTTGTGGTAGGAGAAGTGATTTGCTTTTTATTTTTCCGTGGGGTATGTGGTGTTTGTCTGCTGTAAGTATGAGGTTTGTGAGCATGGTGTTGGCTGTGTGGATGTTGTCAGGTATGGTTATGTTCTCCAGTGCTGATTCTATTTCAGAGGTGTATCCTTCCCAGTCTGCTTTCCTGTAATTTGTGTAAGTTTGAAGGTGTTGTTGTAGGCGGAAAGGAGCACGCGTGTTGTGTGTGATTTTGATAGGAAGGTGGTCTGAACTGAGTGCGTGTATTGTGGTCCATGTTGTTCTGTTTGTGATGCTGTTGCTGGCTGTTGTGATGTCCGGTGATGTTGGTTGTTGGTTGATGTTTGTAGGTTTTCTGGTAGGTGTGTTTGCGTTTAGAGTGATTTGTTGGGAGTTCTGTAGTATGTCTGCAATGAGGGTGCCTCTGTGGTCGTCGTAGGGAGAGTGCCATTGTGTTGAGTGAGCGTTGATGTCTGCGGTTAGAATGGTGTTGTTCAGCGAGTTTATGTATTGGAAGGTGTTGGTGATGTCTGTGTCTTCTGTGGCGTGGTCTGGTCGGGTGGTATCTCTGGGGGGTATATACATGTTGCATATGTGTAGTCTTTTGTGGTTGGTTATGTGAATCTTTACGGTTTGAATTTCTGTAGTGTTGGTGTTAATGTTGTTGGGGATGTTCATGGGAGTGAATGTGACTGATTTGTGAATGTATGTGAGCAGTCCTCCTCCTCCCTTGTGTTCTCTGTCTTTCCTAATGCTGGTGTAGTTGGTGAGACGAGGTGTGTTGTGTTGTTTTTCTAGTTTGGTTTCTTGTATGGTGATGATGTCTGCGTGCTGTTGTGAGGCGAGTTCTTCTAGTTCTGTTTTCTTGTTTTGGATGCCGTTGATGTTTATTTGTAGTATGGTCAGTGTGTGTTTGTTGTTTTTGTTGGTGGGTGTTGTTCTTTGTGGGTTGTTCGGGGGTTGTGGTGTTGGGGTGTTTGTTGTTTGCGTGTGTGTTCTGCATGTCCACGTGTTTGTGTATTGGCGGGTGGTGATGCCGGAGCAATGTCTGTGTATCCAGTGTGGGTGTGTTGAGTTGCATCTGAGTGAGGTTTGTCTGCGTGTGATGATTCTATTGCAGCTATTGCAGGTCCAGGTTTGGGGGGGTGGTCTTGTGTTTGTTGTATCTCTGTTGGAGTTGTCTGTCCGTGTTGCGTTTGAGGGTAGTGTTGGTGAGGCGAGTGTGTTGTTTTGGTCTGTTTGTGCTCTGCTGCCTGTTGGTGTCCTACGAGGTGTTGTTGTTCGTGGTGGTGTTTTGGGATGTAGTCTGCATTTCCATGTTATGTTGTATTGTCTAGTGTTTATGTTTGTGCAATGTTTGTGTACCCAGTGTGGTGTGTGGTGGTTGCATCTGAAGGATGTCTGTCTTCTTGTAATCTGTTGTGTGCAAATGTCGCATGTCCAGGTAGTTTGTTGTGTGTGTGTTTGTTGCGTGCGTGAGAGTGTCTGTGTGGGCCCCGGATTTGTCTCTATGTCCCCCGCCTGGAGCAAAAGGTCCGCCCGCCACCCTGCCAGGTTCAGGGGGCGGTTAGCCGAAAAAAAAAAAAACGGCCGTAAGGGCACCCCGTTCGGGGTGCAGGGATTGGTTCCTTGATTTGTCCCCCCGTTCGGGGGGAACCCTCCAACTGCGAGTAAGCCAAGGAGTTTGGAGGTACAGCAGGTTGACAGCAGTGTGATCGAGCAGATTAGATAGAGTAGAATTTGAATGGGGCTTCACTGATTTATTTCATACAATTCATATCTAAAACACAGTTGAAAAATATTTGATTGTTAAAATATTTAAATACAAGAACTATATCAAGAAATTAACAAAACATAGTTTTTTTAGTTAGGAGAAAAGTCTAAAAACATATCACAAATGACAAACGTTGTGCCTCTCCTCCTCCTGTTCTTCAATGAAGCTGATCACCCTCCAGCTCCCGTTAGAAACATCGTGCTGCTGAAGGTGTGCCGGCAGAATGGTTGTGATACAGGAGGTGCTGTGGACTCTCCCAGAAACGAGGACCTAGTTTAGTTGTAGATCCAGTAAAACATAGTGCAAATGTGACATTATTTATAATGCACAGTTACAGTCTTGTGAATATTAAAAAATGTACTTCATGTAATGCAGGAAGCGAATATTTCAAACGAACTAAGGCAGCAAACAGTAAGAGCAAAATCGTGTTCCAAACATTAACTCTTTTTTTAAATGTCAATTAGCTTGTGAGTAATAAGACAAAATGTGACTGTCAGACAGAGAACTGTCAGAGCAAACGGCAGATTTTAGAAAGTCCTGCCGAAATAAATCTGCACCCGACTGCGACTGTCAGCGTTGAACTGCCGCCATTGCTGTCAAAGTCAGACACATCTCCAAAATTGTTGGAGCAAATTTTTAAGCAGGCTTCATCTTGATAAATTGACCACGTATTTGACATTTACACCATAACGTTACCGCCTAAAATAATCGTAAAACAAAATTTTGTGTAACAACAAGAGTAATATGTACCCCAAAAGCTTTCAAAGCGTCTGAAAGTTTTCTCCTCCGTTTTTGTTGGGGCTTGGCTCGAAATGCATCATGATTGGCCGCCCGAAGTCCACGTGTCTGTCGGACGTGCTCTCATTGGTCTACAATACCATCACGGATGAATAAATACTCAAAGGGCTTGCCAGGCAAGCCCTTTGAACCCTTTAAATACTCAATGGGCTTGCCTGGCAAGCCCTTTGAGTATTTATTCCATATTGCCCACTAGTTCACTAGTAAGGTCATTTTGACGCTTACTAGTGAACATGTAAGGCCATAAATGTGCCCACTAGTTCACTAGTAAGATCATTTTGAGGCTTACTAGTTGACATGTAAGCCACAAAACGCCCGCTAGTTCACTAGTAAGATAATTTTGAGGCTTCTAGTGAACATGTAAGCCACAGAACGCCCACTAGTTCACTAGTAAGATCATTTTGACGCTTACTAGTGAACATGTAAGCCACAAAACGCTCACTGGTTCACTAGTAAGGTAATTTTGACGCTTACTAGTGAACATGTAAGCCACAAAACGCCCACTAGTTCCCTAGTAAGATCATTTTGACGCTTATTTATGAACATGTCAGCCACAAAACGCTCACTCGTTCACTAGTAAGATCATTTTGACGCTTACTAGTGAACATGTAAGCCACAAAACGCCCACTAGTTCACTAGTAAGGTCATTTTGACGCATACTAGTGAACATGTAAGCCACAAAACGCCCACTAGTTCACTAGTAAGATCATTTTGACGCTTACTAGTGAACATGTAAGGCCATAAATGTGCCCACTAGTTCACTAGTAAGTTCATTTTGAGGCTTACTAGTTGACATGTAAGCCACACATCGCCTACTAGTTCACTAGTAAGATCATTTTGAGGCTTACTAGTGAACATGTAAGCCACAAAACGCCCAATAGTTCACTAGTAAGATCATTTTGACGCTTACTAGTGAACATGTAAGCCACAAAACGCTCACTAGTTTACTAGTAAGGTCATTTTGACGCTTACTAGTGAACATGTAAGCCACAAAACGCTCACTAGTTCACTAGTAAGGTCATTTTGACGCTTACTAGTGAACATGTAAGCCACAAAACGCTCACTAGTTCACTATCCATCCATCCATCCATAATAAGATAATTTTGACGCTTACTACTGAACATTTAAGGCCATAAATGTGCCCACTAGTTCACTGGTAAGATGATTTTGACGCTTACTAGTGAACATGTAAGGCCATAAATGTGCCCACTTGTAGTGCTAGTGACATTACACTGTACTTGCATTAAATGCAAATAAGGATGATTACGAAAACATGTAACGGTATCCTATTGGCTGTACGTTTCAAAATAGTGTCATCCCACCAGTCAGGGCTCATGATTTTGGAAATTCTGTGCCCACTTAGTTTTTTAAAACAACAATGGCGGACAGTGTCCTGAGACGTATTCGGCGAAGGTGCAGGGCAATAGAGAGTGCCTGTCATCAAGGGTCTGCCGGTGAAAGTGAAGCACGCGCGATAAACATTTCAATTGCTAATTTAAGAAGAGTTAGTGACCAGTTTAGCGCTGATACTATTCAAAGTTTGATTCAAAGTCCAATAGATCTCCGATCTGTCATCATTGCGGGACCCACTCCTAATGGTGGACGTGTTTGTTCCCATGTGGCACATCGTTTGCACACAGGTAAAATGGCTACCATTTTTTGTCATTGGTTTTTCGTATGTATTTTTATTCGAACTACACACGGGTTTTACTGACGACTTGCTGTGACTTACCTTCTATCACCCTGTCAAACGTCGTTTTATACCAGTGGTTTTCCTGCAAATCAGTAGACTATTAAGTAACGCGATGGCTGTACACTTTTAAGCAATAACTAGTGATCTTTTAGTTATTCAATTATAAGTTTGAATTATTTTTTTCTTGAGTAAAATGGTTAGAGAAAATAGCTGCTCGTGATTTTGAAGCTGCATATACTTTTATGTACATCTGTGTCTATATGCCTGTACTGTATACAGTATATAAAAAACACGTAGTGATTCGTTTGCTTGAATTCCTTAATCCTTTTATTTCCATACTTTAGGTAGACGAGGAAGACCAGCACTTGACATTACAAGGGATCAAATTGAACTGCTCTCCACTCAGGGCTTTACAGTGAGAGCCATCACTGAGATGTTGTGTTGTTCCTCTTCATACCTGCATAAAAAAATGAAGTTTTTTCAGATTTCAGCCAGAAATAGATTTACTCCCATTCATGATGTTGACCTGGAGGAGCATGTCAGAAGATTGCACAGCCAATTTCCCAGATCAGGCTCGAAAGCAAGTGTTCTGCTACATACTCTTGTCCCTTCATGTATATATCATTATATTCATTGTGAAAGTGTACTTTCTTTATTGTGTTGTTTTCTGAACCTGTTGCAGATGATGAGGGCAGACCTGCGTGCTGATGGTATTGTAGTACAAAGAAAAAGAGTTCGAGAAATCCTCAACCGTAGTGACCCAGCTGCTGCAGCCCAGAGATGGAGCCAGACTGTGGCTAGAAGAACATACTATGTGCCATTCCCCAATAGTTTATGGCACATAGATGGGCATATGCGTCTCATTCGGTAATAAGGGATCATCATACATTTGTACTCGTGGGAGCATTAGAAAGCCATATTGTATGGACAGCACAGATTAAATTGAATTTTATCATTTGTATATCCAAGTTACACAAACTCCAAATTGCCTCCATGTAGTCTTAAGTGCACAGCAATACCTTCTCTACCGAGATGATATTTCAAACAAGATATGAAACTTGATTGTTTTCTTGTATTTAATCATTATTCTTTTCATGTTTGTTTTACAGGTGGGTGTTTGTGACACATGCCGGCATTGATGGGAATTCCAGGCTAATAACGTACCTTCAACTGGAGCACAGACAACACAGCTTTGACAGTGTTGAAATATTTTGTCCAAGCCACCTGCCTGTATGGGTTACCCTCCAGAGTAAGATCCGACCATGGTGGTGAAAACACTGGTTGCTCTTTTAATGAACCTACTGCAGGGACAAGGCACCAAAATTATTTCTAGCTCCAGCCAACACCCCCTCACAATTTACTCACACCTCCCATGGCCTGATTATCCACCAACAGGGGCCCTTTTTGGATTATCATTTTGGCATAGGAACTTTCCTTTCCTATCCTAACCGAGTCAGATGAGCCGGTAGCACCTGGAGCAAAGATCGTCTAAATTTTAATAATGCTTAGGAAAGGTTCTGACCATCCTTTACGAAAGGAAAGGAGATATATTATGCAGCAGGAATATTTAAAGGGGAAGTCTTTTTTTATGTTGTTGTTGTTGTTGTTGTCGACCCCACCCGTGCCCCGACATTGGGGGACCGGGCCCTCACTCCGTCTCCCGGATCCCCAGACCCCCCTCCTCCGCCCAGCGGGCGAGCAGGGCCGCCACTCCGCTTGGGTTTCGCCAGAGGTCCTCCGGAGTCAGTGTGGTGGGTATGTTTGTGCAGGTGAACAGGTGTTGTGTGTCGTGCACTTGCGTGCCGCATAGCGCACAGAGTGGTGTTGGGTGTGTGTCCGGTGTAATGTTGTGTAGGTAGGAGTGGAGGGCTGGTGATTTGTTGGTTCGGAGTTGTGCTAGGAGTTGTCTGGTTCTGTGTGGTAGGTCTTGCTCTGATGGGTCTATTTCTGGTGCTGGTGCATGTATTACTTTGTTGTGTTGTCTGGTGTCCAAGTGTGTTTGTACAAAGTGGGTGTGTATGTCTTTCAAGTTCTGTTTTTATGGTGTCGTTGTTGGTGTCCTGTGGTGCTGTGTCTTTGTTGTGTGTGTAGTTGTTGTTGTGGAAGATTGTTTGTTTCTTTTGTCTGGGTGGTGGTGGTTGTTGAGTGAGTGGGTGTAGTGGGTGGGTTGGGTGTTGGGCTTTTTGTCTGATTTGCGATGCGTGTAGTTTTAGATGGATGTTCAGTGGGAGAGTTTTTGTTTCCTCATGCAAGTGTTTTATGTTTGTGTCTTGTGTGCATCCTGTTGCTATTCTGAGTGCTGTGTTCTGTGTGGTCTGAAGTTTTGTCTTGTTTGTGTCCGATAGTGTTGGTGACCATATAGTGTTTGCGTATTCGAGGCGTGTGAGTGTGGTTGCTTTGTATGTGGTGAGTATAGTTTCTTTGGATTTTCCCCAGTGAGTGGTTGTTAAGGCTTTAAGTATTTTGTTTGATTGCTTGGCGCGGGTTAGAGTGTGTTGTGTGTGTTTTGAGAAGGTGAGTTTGGGGTCCCATGTTAATCCCAGTATTTTGGGTTCGCGGACTGTGGGTAGGGTGGTGTTATCTATTTGTAAAGTGAGCCTGTTGCTGTATTCTGCCGGATCCGGTGTGAACAGAGTGGTGGTGGTTTTGTCTGCGTTGAGTGTGAGTTGGTTCTGTTTTGTCCAGTTGTATATGTCGTGGAGATATTTTTGTACTTGTTGTTGTGCCTGTTGTGGTTTGACATGTGTGGATAGAATGGTGATGTCGTCTGCATATGTAACTGTGTGTACATTTGGAGGTGGTTGTGGTAAGTCTGCCATGTATATGTTGAATAGTGTTGGTGAAAGTACTCCCCCCTGTGGTACCCCCGTTTTCGTGTTTCTATGTTCTGATGTTTCCCCCCGGTATTGAGTGTATTGTCTGCGTCCCCTTATGTAGTTGAAGATGTATTTGATGATGATGTTTGGGGTGTTAGTGTTGTTGAGTTTGTTTGTGAGTGTGTGTAGGTTTACCGTGTCAAAGGCTTTGGACATGTCTAGGGCTATGGCAACTGTTCGTTGTGGTGGTTTTTGTTGATTGAAACCTGTGGCTATGATGTTGTGTATGTGGTGTAGTGCTGTGGTTGTGGAGTATTGTTTTCGGAAGCCGTATTGGTGAGAGGGTAGTTGAGTGTTGTTGGTAATGAAGGGTAGTATTACCTTTTCCATTGTTTTGGCTATTGGGCTGAGTAGTGCTATTGGTCTGTAAGATGGGCCGAGTGCGTGGTTTTTGTTGGGTTTTGGTATTGGGATTATTTTTGCAGTCTTCCATATTGCGGGGATGGTGTTGGTGTTGAGTGATGTGTTGTAAGTGTGTGTGAGTAGTGTTATTGCTTTGGGGCCTAGGTGTTTCAGATGTCTGATGTTTATGTTGTCTGGGCCTGTGGAGTTGTTGCTTTTGGAGCGTTGTAGTGCTTGTTTGACTTGTTGTTCTGTGATGGTTATGGGCGTGGTGTTGAGTTTTCGTATTTTGCGTTGTAGTTGTCTGTATGTTCTGTTGGTTTTGTGTTGTATTATGTTGGTGAATTGTTTGTTGAATGCTCGTGCTTTCTGTTTGTTGGATATTGCCGTGTGTTGTCCGAACTGTATTGTGGTGTTTTCTGGTGCTTTTTGTTCTTTGTTAGATAGTCTTGTTACTGTGTTCCAGAGTATGTATTGTTTGTGTCTGTGGTTCCATGCATCCGTTAAGTGTTCTTTCCATAGCTCTTGTTTGTGTTTTTGGATTTGTGTGTCTATTTCTTTGTTTAGGTCTGTGATGCGTGGGTCTTGGTGGTTTTGTTGTCTGATGTCGTTTCTTTGGCTGATGAGTGTTCTGATGTGTTGTGGTAGGAGAAGTGATTTGCTTTTTATTTTTCCGTGGGGTATGTGGTGTTTGTCTGCTGTAAGTATGAGGTTTGTGAGCATGGTGTTGGCTGTGTGGATGTTGTCAGGTATGGTTATGTTCTCCAGTGCTGATTCTATTTCAGAGGTGTATCCTTCCCAGTCTGCTTTCCTGTAATTTGTGTAAGTTTGAAGGTGTTGTTGTAGGCGGAAAGGAGCACGCGTGTTGTGTGTGATTTTGATAGGAAGGTGGTCTGAACTGAGTGCGTGTATTGTGGTCCATGTTGTTCTGTTTGTGATGCTGTTGCTGGCTGTTGTGATGTCCGGTGATGTTGGTTGTTGGTTGATGTTTGTAGGTTTTCTGGTAGGTGTGTTTGCGTTTAGAGTGATTTGTTGGGAGTTCTGTAGTATGTCTGCAATGAGGGTGCCTCTGTGGTCGTCGTAGGGAGAGTGCCATTGTGTTGAGTGAGCGTTGATGTCTGCGGTTAGAATGGTGTTGTTCAGCGAGTTTATGTATTGGAAGGTGTTGGTGATGTCTGTGTCTTCTGTGGCGTGGTCTGGTCGGGTGGTATCTCTGGGGGGTATATACATGTTGCATATGTGTAGTCTTTTGTGGTTGGTTATGTGAATCTTTACGGTTTGAATTTCTGTAGTGTTGGTGTTAATGTTGTTGGGGATGTTCATGGGAGTGAATGTGACTGATTTGTGAATGTATGTGAGCAGTCCTCCTCCTCCCTTGTGTTCTCTGTCTTTCCTAATGCTGGTGTAGTTGGTGAGACGAGGTGTGTTGTGTTGTTTTTCTAGTTTGGTTTCTTGTATGGTGATGCATGCACATGCACATGCACAGACCCTTCAGTCAGTGCCAGTCAACATACAGCTTATTTTAATTGTACATTGGCGTATGGCTCGACTAAAACCAGGAAATGGAGGTGTGCGGCAAAGTTTTTTGCTGCATCGCTGGGAAATAATCAGTTGACAATGACAAAACGGCCCCGCTCAGCCCCAGACAACCGGCACTTTCGAACCACCTCCAAGATCGTTATTAGTTCCGAGTGAAAAAGAAGTCACAGTATTTCTGCATTGCCACATATCATTTTGGGGAACACATTCAGAGTGGAAACCTGAATACAAAACTGAAACTACTTTAATTAAATGTGACAAAATAATGACATACTCTAACAATGTGTTTCATTTTTATTTGTAACTCTGTCTCTGAATTAAATAATTTCCTGTGATCAATCATTGTTAAATCAAGGATAGGGAGGGAAATTTAAAGAATGCAGATACATTCATGTTTCACTTTAGAGCAGTGTATAATGCTAGGTTATCTATCAAATAATAACATAACCCCAAATGTAAATAAAAATATTTGTTCCAAACATTATTTGAATGGGTTACCATGGCAGAAGACCGAAGTTGTGTGCTTTATATAACTGCATGACATGACCGGAACACCTCACCTGGGAGGCGCTCAGGAGGCATCCGAATCAGATGCCCAAGCCACCTCATCTGGCTCCTCTCGATGTGGAGGAGAAGCGGCTCGACTCTGAGCCTCTCCCGGATGACCGAGCTTCTCACCTTATCTCTTCTCACCTTATCACCCTGCGGAGAAAACTCATTTCAGCCGCTTGTATCCGGGATCTCGTTCTTTCGGTCACGACCCATAGCTCGTGACCATAGGTGAGGGTTGGGACGTAGATCGACCGGTAAATTGAGAGCTTCGCCCTTTGGCTCAGCTCCTTCTTCACCACGACAGACCGATACAACGTCCGCATCACAGCAGACGCTGCACCGATCCGCCTGTCGATCTCCCGCTCCCTCCTACCCCCACTCGTGAACAAGACCCCAAGATACTTGAACTCCTCCACTTGGGGTAAGATCTCCTCCCCGACCCGGAGGGGGCACTCCACCCTTTTCCGACTGAGGACCATGGTTTCAGATTTGGAGGTGCTGATTTTCATCCCAACCGCTTCACACTCGGCTGCGAAACGCTCCAGTGAGAGTTGGAGAGCCCCGTTTGAAGGAGCCAACAGCACCACATCATCTGCAAAAAGCAGGGATGTAATACTGAGGCCCCCAAAACGGACCCCCTCAACGCTTCGGCTGCGCCTAGAAATTCTGTCCATAAAGGTTATGAACAGAATCGGCGACAAAGGGCAGCCTTGGCGGAGTCCTACCCTCACTGGAAACGATTCCGACTTACTGCCGGCAATGCGAACCAAACTCTGACATCGGTGGTATAGTGACCGAACAGCCCGTATCAGGGGGTTCGGTACCCCATACCCACGAAGCACCCCCCACAGAACTCCCCGAGGGACACGGTCAAACGCCTTCTCCAAGTCCACAAAACACATGTAGACTGGTTGGGCGAATTCCCACATACCCTCAAGGACCCTGCTAAGGGTGTAGAGCTGGTCCACTGTTCCACGGCCGGGACGAAAACCACACTGCTCCTCCTCAATCTGAGGCTCGACTTCCTGACGGACCCTCCTCTCCAGCACCCCTGAATAGACCTTACCAGGGAGGCTGAGGAGTGTGATCCCTCTGTAGTTGGAACACACCCTCCGGTCCCCCTTTTTAAAAAGAGGGACTACCACCCCGGTCTGCCAATCCAGAGGCACTCTCCCCGTTGACCACGCGATGTTGCAGAGGCGTGTCAACCAGGACAGCCCCACAACATCCAGAGCCTTGAGGAACTCCGGGCGGATCTCATCCACCCCCGGGGCCTTGCCACCGAGGAGCTTTTTAACCACATCGGTGACTTCAACCACAGAGATAGGAGAGCCCACCTCAGAGTCCCCAGGCTCTGCTTCCTCAAAGGAAGGCGTGTTGGTGGAGTTGAGGAGGTCTTCGAAGTACTCTGCCCACCGGTTCACGACGTCCCGAGTCGAAGTCAGCAGCGCCCCATCCCCACTGTACACAGTGTTAGTGGTGCACTGCTTCCCCCTCCTGAGACGTCGGATGGTGGACCAGAATTTCCTCGAAGCCGTCCGGAAGTCGGCTTCCATGGCCTCACCGAACTCTTCCCACGCTCGGGTTTTTGCCTCGGTGACCACCGAAGCCGCGGTCCGCTTGGCCAGTCGATACCCGTCAGCTGCCTCTGGGGTCCCACAGGCCATAAAGGCTCGATAGGACTCCTTCTTCAGCTTGACGGCATCCCTTACTGCCGGTGTCCACCAGCGAGTACGAGGATTGCCGCCACGACAGGCACCAACCACCTTACGGCCACAACTCAGATTGGCCGCCTCAACAATAGAGGCACGGAACATGGTCCACTCGGACTCAATGTCCCCCGTCTCCCCCGGAACATGGGAAAAGCTCTGTCGGAGGTGGGAGTTGAAACTCCTTTTAACAATACATTTAATAAATACTTTAATCAACCGTGATCTCACCATGTATTATAATTCATTATTTTAAACGTAAGAAACCATATATCACAAACATATCAAGTCGACCCGAACAAAAGAACTACAACTCCCAACGGTCCAAACCGGAAGTGGAGCGCCGGCATGATTAAGCCCAGCTGCAACGCAATGTACTTCGTTCAAAATCAAATTACGGCTGGACAAACATGAAAACTATGCATAATGAGTTAAATAAAGACACCACTGTTTTAACAACACTTTAGCCCACGCTGTTTACATTGCCGATTGCGAGCGGTAATGACTGTGATTACAAACAAAGCACAACGGACATAATGCAAAGCAGACAAACAAAGCAACCGGTCATGATCAATCTAAAGCTAACTTTAGATTTCTGTTAAATAAAAGTACAAGCGTAGCTTATCATTGGGCCATGCCGACGAAGAAGCGAGTGTTTTCACTAACGCAACATAATGCGACTCTGCTTTTTATACCTCGCGCGAACGGTCGCCTGTCAGTGGCAGCTTCGCCCCTCTTAAAGCGTCAGGTGAATCCAACAGTGGCTGTCAAATGGCTTGACTTAGGATACCAACCATTACCAAGATAGCTCCTCCATTTCACTAATGGAGTCTTCCCTGTGATGCCAACACATGCCAAACCAGTTGCTGTATTGCATGTTTTGCCTAAATCAGTCTTCCTCAACTGGCGGACCGCAATCCACGACCGGACCGCTGACCTCCTCTGCCCGAGCCTTCTCTGTCCAGACCCACGGCAAATTGTATCAAATAAAAAATTATCAAGTGATTTTTATGTTATACATTTTATATGTTTGGACTATAATCTGCGCATTACCGCGATCGCTTGTTAAAATTATCTGTTGTATTTGCGTGCACCAACAAATGCAATGCAGAGGACCGCAGCAGCGCGACTTTGTGTGTATAATGTTTGACTAACTGGAGACCCTGTCTGAGGAGGGCATGTGGCGATAACGATGCGCTGATTGGCTCCTCTGAAATGAAGGTATGCCCACACATATGCGTTAGCATTTACGATGCCCTGATTGGCTCATTTGAATTTTAGGTGCCCATACCTAAGCGTCAGCATATACGATACGCTGATTGGCTCATTTGAATTTAAGGCGTGCCCATACATAACCGTCGGCACGCGTCTATCCCAATACACACGCGTTTTGGCAAGACTGGTGAAAAGACGCTACCTCCGTTCTTGGCTAACCTGCCGGTTGATCTCTTCCGCGTTCGCTCGCTCCCTTCACGGAAGCGCCGCCGCCGCCGCCGCAGCAAACGCAGTGGTCAGCTTGTGAAGCTAAAACGGAATCTGAGACAAACTTCGATCGCTCCGGCGTGGTGTGCCCTCGACCCCGTCGCCTCGTGCTTGCTAACGGTCGTTGGCTCTCCCAACGCGCCTTTCTCGCACCCCGGCGCGCCCCGGCCCCCGGACCCCGAAAGGATGCGAGGGGGGACGGCGGAGGCGACGGCGGCGGCGCCGGCGACGTTCGAAGGCGGCCCGCGGGGAGAGGCGCGGGGCCGGGATGGCGTGAGGGGGACGGGCGTGTGGGGGGTACGGTGCCGGTCGTTGGCCGGTAGCCTGCTCCCCCCCGCCCCGACCGCGAAGCGCCACCCGGCCCCGGCGGCCCGACCCCGCGATGCCGTCGGCGGCGGCGCCGGCGCGCCCCGGCCCCCGGACCACGAAAGCAGGAAGCGCCGAGTGCGCGGGGGGGACGGCGGAGGCGACGGCGGCGGCGGTGGCGACGTTCGAAGGCGGCCCGCGGGGAGAGGCGCGGGGCCGGGACGGCGTGAGGGGGACGGGCGTGCGGTGGGTACGGTGCCGGTCGCGACCCGGCCGACCTCGGAACCTAACACCCAGCCGCCGGGTACCCAACCCAGCGAAACCTTTTGAGGGAATTCCCCCTCGGCGATTGACAGAGGCAATCCCCCCGTTGCTACTTCCACAAGGATCGCGTTGTTAAACGCCCGGTCGCTGACGAACAAGACCGATATTCCGAGGGAGTATTTCCTTTCTATGACTTGGATTTTCTGTGTCTTACGGAGACTTCGGCAGGTACTGGTGAGTACAACGCTTTGATTGAATTGTTACCACCTGACTGTGGTTTCCTCGATACCCCGAGGACATGTTATATTATTAAAATCCCCCATTAAGAGGATACGATCATATCTCAGCCTGATTTCCGCAAGAAAGGTTGAAAATTTGCTTTAAAAGTCTTTGTTGTATTTATGAGGACGGTAAATGACAGCACAAAGCACCGGGAAAACACGACCTCTTCTGATATATTTTTAAGGGGGAGAGGGGATTTGAAAAGAGGAATTGTACACATGAAAATGATATTTTTGTTTTCATGTTTAGTATTTATTTTGGTAAAATTAGTGTTTTGTTTTTGTTAAAGTAAGGGAAAAAACACAACTACTGTTTAACAAAGTTAAAGTAAAAATGTCTTATTTCCCTGAAAGGGCTATTTGTATTATTAAGCAGGCACAACTTAACAAAATAAAAGAGTTCCTGTGCCTCAACACAATACCTCTCATTATTTGCTGTGTACTGGCAAAGTGAATAATTGTTATTTTCATGCACCCCATTATTGATGTGTTGTGAGGAGTGTTGATTTGTATAAGCTTGGCTTTACCATACTAAATGGGCATATAGCCCTGCTACCCGTGATTCCTGTGCATGGAATCGGACCTTGGTCTTATTAAAAAAAACAAAAGTGGACCTACAGCATTTTTAGTTGATGACCACTGGCCTAAAGTAACCAACCATTAGATCATGCTGCAACAGCGGATAGAGGTTACCTTAAAAAGAAAAAAAACTTCAGTAACTTTTTAATGCCTTTGAAAATTATACATTTTTTAAAAAGTATTTACAGTATGTGAACTGAATAAAAAAGTTACTCATTAAGGTCAAAGTAAAATTATATATAATATGTTGTGGTCACTTAACAGTCCTGAGGTCGGTTGTTAGAATCCGAGCTTGGGCCTCCAGAAGTTTGCATGCACTCTCCATGTTTGTTGGGATTTTATGCCAGTACTCTGGCTTCCTCCTGCATTCCAAAACCACACTTTTTGGGTTAATTGAAAACTAAACAAATCCTTAGGTGTGAATGGATGTTTGTTGATAAGTGCCCTGCAATAGAGAGGCGACCAGGGTTTATCATGCCTATCATCGGGATTGAGCTGGGATAGGATCCAGGTCACCTGTGACTCTCATGAGCAGTATAGAAAATAGATGAACGAATGTTACAGTTGTTTCCTTCAATTTACACACCTTAGGCAAGTTATAAAATCATTTCCAGAACGTTTAAAAAAAATGGTGTTTTAACACATTTTTTAAATGATCAAACACAGTTAAAATGTATCATACAGTATATTAAGAGAGAAATATCACCAAATAAAAATATTTGTACTCATAACGACTCACGACGGCGATGATGAAGCAGCCATAACACAGTACAGTCCTGTTACAAGGCTGAAATAAAGGTGTTTTCTTTGTAAAAAAAAATATGACCAACCTGGTGTTGAAATTGACCATTGAAAATGTCAAGTATGCATGAGCATATAGTACATCTGCATATAAACATAGTCTCTGTGCTTTTGCATCGGTGACTTTTTTGTTGTTATATTTCTCACAAACATCTTTTTGGTCAGGTGTTGGCTGCTTGTGTTTTTTTTTTCTGTTGCAAACCCGTGTGGCTCCGCCATTGTTGTTTTGGAACTGCAGTGCATCACCATGTCAGCAAGCCACCACTCTGTTAACATTGTATTCCATAGGGAAAGGATGAACGCTGAAGTAATCAGCAATGTTTGTGCTGTATCTCAAGAACACAATAGTCAATCAGGGACTGTATATATTAAAAAAAAAAAAAAAAAATCCTCCTCTCACCCACCCTCGGGTGCTGTCTGTCCCTCATTCAGCTCGGGTCCTCTACCGGAGGCCAGGAAGCTTGAGGGTTCTGCGCAGTATCCTTGCTGTTCCCAGCACTGCACATTTCTGGACTGAGATGTCCGATGTTGTTCCCGGGATCTGTTGCAACCACTCATCATCTAGTTTGGGGGTCACTGCCGAGTGCTGCGACCACCACAGGCACGACTGTCACCTTTACCTTCCAGGCTCTCTCCAGCTCCTCTCTGAGCCCTTGGGATTTCTCGAGTTTCTCGTGTTCCTTCTTTCTGATGTTTCCATCACTTGGGACCGCTACATCCACTACAACGGCCTTCCTCTGCCCTTTATCTATGATCAGGGTATCTGGTTGGTTCGCCATTACCATCTTGTCAGTCTGGATCTGGAAGTCCCACAGGATCTTCGCTCTGTCATTCTCCACCACCTCCGGAGGTGTTTCCCATTTTGACCATGGGGTTTCCAGTCCATACTCCGCACAGATGTTTCGGTAGACTATGCCAGCCACCTGGTTATGGCGTTCCATATAGGCTTTCCCTGCCAGCACCTTACACCCTGCAGTTATGTGTTAGATCGTCTCAGGTGCCTCTTTGCACAACCTACACCTTGGGTCTTGGCTGGTGTGGTATATCTAGGCCTCGATGGCTCTGGTGCTCAGGGCCTGCTCCTGAGCAGCCAGGATGAGTGCCTCTGTGCTGTCCTTCAGGCCAGCCCTCTCTAGAACTCTGATAGGACTTCTTGAGATTGGCCACGTCAGTTATTGTCCGGTGGTACATCCCGTGTAGGGGCTTGTCCTCCCACGATGGTCCCTCTTCCAGCACCTCATCTTCTGTTCCCCATTGTCTGAGACATTCTCTGAGTACGTCATCCGCTGGTGCCTTCTCCTTGATGTATTTGTGGAGCTTGGATGTTTCATCCTGGACAGTGGCTCTCACACTCACTAGTCCCCGGCCTCCTTCCTTTTGGCTTGCGTACAGTCTCAGGGTGCTGGATTTGGGATGGAACCCTCCATGCATGGTAATGAGCTTTCGGGTCTTAACATCCGTGGTCTGAATCTCTTCCTTTGGCCACCTTATTTTTCCTGCAGGGTATCTGATCACTGGCAAGGGCATAGCTGTTTATTGCCTGGGTCTTATTCTTGCCATTGAGCTGGCTTCTTAGGACTTGCCTCACTCGCTGGAGGTATTTGGCCGTAGCCGCTTTCCTTGTTGCCAGTTCGAGGTTGCCATTGGCTTGTGGTATACCGAGGTACTTGTAGCTGTCCTCAATGTCTGCTATTGTTCCTTCAGGGAGTGAGACGCCTTCAGTGTGGACTACCCTTCCTCTCTTAGTCACCATCCGACTACATTTCTCCAGCCCGAATGACATCCCGATGTCGCTGCTGTAGATCCTGATTGTGTGGATCAGGGAGTCTATGTCCCTTTCGCTCTTAGCAAACAGCTACATGTCATCCTTGTAGAGGAGGTGACTGATTGTAGCTCCATTTCTGAGGCGGTATCCATGGCCTGTCTTGGTGATTACTTGGCTTAGGGGGTTCAGTCCTATGCAGAACAGCAGTGGGGAGAGTGCATCACCTTGGTATATGCCACATTTGATGGACACTTGGGTAAGTGGCTTGCCATTGGCTTCAAGTGTGGTTTTCCACATCCTCATCAAGTTCGCAACGAAGGCTCTTAGGGTCCTGTTCACCTTATACACATCCAAGCATTCAGTGATCCATGTATGTGGCATCGAGTCATAGGCTTTCTTGTAATCAATCCAGCCTGTGCACAGGTTGGTACATCGGGACCTGCAGTCTTGTGCGACTGTTCTGTCAACCAGGAGCTGATGTTTGGCTCCCCTGGTATCTCTACCAATGCCCTTCCGTGCTTCGCTCATGTATTGATCCATGTGTGCCCTTATCTTAGCCGCAACATGAGCTTCCATGTTGTGGAGAGACAGGTTATTGGCTGATAGTTGGATGCGACTGCACCCTTTGAGGGATCCTTCATGATCAGTATTGTTCGCCCTTCGGTTAGCCATCCTGGGTGAGTCCCATCCGTCAGCAGCTGGTTCGTTTATGCTGCTAGACGCTCATGGAGTGCTGTGAGTTTCTTTAGCCAGTAGGTGTGGACCATGTCCGGGCCTGGTGCTGTCCATTTCTTCATATCTGAGACTCTTTCCTGTATGTCTGCCACTGTTATGGTAACTGGATTCTGTTCAGGGAGGTGTCTGTGCTCCTCTCTCAGGGAGACCAGCCATTGTGCACTGCTGTTATGTGCAACCTCCTTCTCCCATATACCTTTCCAATACCTTTTTGGACCCTGCCACTGAGCGTACACTTTCGCAGGTTGTGTTATAAACAGCCTATTTATTCGTCTGGCCTCATTCTCTTTCGTGTACCGCTTTAAACAACCGGACAAGACTTGGAGCCTTTGTTTGGCAGTTTCGAGTGCTTCAGGTATAGTCATCTGGATGTACCTCTCAGGTATCGGCCTTTTCATCACACCTCTCTGGGCCTCAGTCAATTGACTCACATCTTTCTGAGCCGCCTTGATCTTAGCCTCCAACCATCTTTTCCATGGTCGGTAATGTATCTCATGGCTTCCATGGTTGCTCTTATAGCCAAGCATCTCAAGGATCACTGATGCTGAAGCGTATATCAGTTCATTTCCATGATCGTTACGGTAGGGTTCGCCCTCAGAGCTGCATTCACACTTTCCATGAGACTTTCAGGTGGTACTTCACATAGCCATTGTAATCGGTTTCTAGGTTTCCCAGCTTTCATTCTTGCCATGACCTCAGCTTTCAGGTCAGTTGCTGCCTCGCTCAGCATTTCATTCATTCACAGCACACCCAAATCTCATCATCTGCATTCACTCTGGTATGAACTCCTCCTCTGATCTGGCAGCCTGGGGCCCCTCACCATGGAACCTGCGTTGTACCTCATCAATCTCAAGTTGTGACAGCAGTTGCCGTTTGTGGATGTTGGAACACTGAGTTACTAGTTGTTTCGTGGTCACCCGTGACTGTGGGTTTTGAAGTAACCATTTAGCCCAGATTCTCTGCATGTAACCTCTCTGACTAGGCTTGCTTGAGTAGTAGCATTCCAACAGAGCCATGTTATTGCATCTTGCCCATCTCCGTTCCATTTTTCATCAAGGTGCTCTGGTTCCCCAGCACCTGACGCAGACCTTGTTTGGCCGGGCGACGTCTGAGCTGGCATGTCATTCATTTTATTGTCTCTCATCATTGTATGAGGTACGCATTAGCGTGAAGGCTCTTGCCCAAGGACCCACACTGGATGGTGTTATGTGCTCATTTTTTGCCCCAAGCGGGACCCAAGCGAACCACCGTCTCCCGTACGCCAAACCTTACCAACTGAGCTATCGAGCTATATATATATAGACTGTGTGCGCGGACCGAGGGGAGGGAGGCCGGGGACTGGTGGGTGTGGGCGCCGCTGTCCGGGATGGGACATCCGGGCTCCATGAATGCATCCGGGGGGGGCTCCGGCGGGTGACGTGCTCGGAGAGTGTCTCGGACAGTGGGGAGCGGAGGGACCGGCGCTGGGGGGGGGACCATCGTGGGGGGGCGGGCCCCTACGCGGGATGTGCCACCGGACCATGGCTGAGGTGGCTGATCTCAAGAAGTCCTGTCGGTGGCTGGAGGGGGCTGGCCTGGGGGACAGCGCAGGGGCGCTCATCCTGGATGCTCATGAGCGGGCCTTGGGCGCCGGAGCCGTCGAGGCCCGGATGTGCCGCGCCGGACAGGACCCGGGGTGTGGGTTGTGCGGGGAGGCGCCTGGGACGATCCGGCACGTGGCTGCGGGGTGTGGGATGCTGGCAGGGGGGGCCTGCGTGGAGCGCCATGGCCAGGTGGCTGGCGTGGTCTGCCGAGGCATCTGTGCGGAGTGTGGACTGGGGGCCCCGGGGTCGGAGTGGGGGGCACCTCCGAGGGTGGTGGAGGGTGGCGGAGCGGGGATCCTGTGGGACTTGCGGATCCAGACTGGCGGGATGGTGGTGGCGAGCCAACCAGATGTCGTGGTCGTGGATGGGGGGCGGAGGAGGGCCGTTGTGGTGGATGTGGCGGTCCCAGGTAGTGGAGGCATAGGGAGGGGGGAGCATGTGGGGCTCCGGGGGTACCAGGGACTTGGGGACGGGCTGGGGAGGGCCTGGGGGGTGGGGGTGGCGGTCGTGCCTGTGGTGGTCGGGGCGCTCGGGGCAGTGACCCCCGGACTGGATGGGTGGTTGCGACGGATCCCGGGAGCAGCGTCGGACATCTCGGTCCGGAGGTGTGCGGTGCTGGGAGCGGCGGGGGTACTGCGCGGGGCCCTCGGGCTTCCTGGCCTCTGGTGGAGGACCCGAGCTGAATGAGGGACGGACACCACCCGAGGACACCTCCTATTGGCTCCATGATAAGAGCTCCACCCAGCAAAGAATTAACCCTTTAAAACCTGATTCTGAGCTTTCACAATTATTTACCGCCATTTGCGTAATATCTACAGTATACAGAAGGAATCAAGCAATTTTTACCAATGTATCTGTAGGTGATGTTTATTTATTATGTACACAGAGATAAAGAGTAATGGCACAGCTCTGCAGTATCTTTCCACTTTTATATATGTATGCTATACTAAATAAAATTAATAGGGCACCATATAATGCAACAGTTATGCATCTCCCTAAATAATGATGTGAATTTTCAGTTGTTGCTAAATCAGTCAAAATGTTATAATTTGTGGTGTAGATGCGAATTTAGGAGAGCAGGACAATATAGCGCATTGCAATTGGAGCAGCAGCTTGGTTGATGATGTCCCCAAACCGGCTCATCTATTATATTTGTCGTGCAATACAACGAAAATGAGCACAATTGCAAAACATAGGCTTCTTATATTTTAAAATAAAATAATCACATGTTTACCGTTCTGGGGTTTCTACAATCATGAAGGTGGAGGCATTATTTACAGCAGGTTGACAGCAGTGTGATCGAGCAGATTAGATGGAGTAGAATTTGAATGGGGCTTCACTGATTTATTTCATACAATTCATATCTAAAACACAGTTGAAAAAAATTTGATTGTTAAAATATTTAAATACAAGAACTATATCAAGAAATTAACAAGACGTAGTTTTTTTATTAGGAGAAAAGTCTAAAAACATATCACAAATGACAAACGTTGTGCCTCTCCTCCTCCTGTTCTTCAATGAAGCTGGTCAGCCTCCAGCTCCCGTTAGAAACATCGTGCTGCTGAAGGTGTGCTGGCAGAATGGTTGTGATACAGGAGGTGCTGTGGACTCTCCCAGAAACGAGGACCTAGTTTAGTTGTAGATCCAGTAAAACATAGTGCAAATGTGACATTATTTATAATGCACAGTTAGTCTTGTGAATATTAAAAAATGTACTTCATGTAATGCAGGAAGCGAATAATTCAAACGAACTAAGGCAGCAAACAGTAAGAGCAAAATCGTGTTGCAAACATTAACTTTAACTCTTTTTTAAATGTCAAATAGCTTGTGAGTAATAAGACAAAATGTGACTGTCAGACAGAGAACTGTCAGAGCAAACGGCAGATTTTAGAAAGTCCTGCCGAAATAAATCTGCACCCGACTGCGACTGTCAGCGTTGAACTGCCGCCATTGCTGTCAAAGTCAGACACATCTCCGAAATCGTTGGAGCAAATTTTTAAGCAGGCTTCATCTTGATAAATTGACCACGTATTTGACATTTACACCATAACCTTACCGCCTAAAATAATCGTAAAACAAAATTTTGTGTAACAACAAGAGTAATATGTACCCCAAAAGCTTTCAAAGCGTCTGAAAGTTTTCTCCCCCGTTTTTGTTGGGGCTTGGCTCGAAATGCATCATGATTGGCTGCCCGAAGTCCACGTGTCTGTCGGACGTGCTCTCATTGGTCTACAAATACCATCACGGATGAATAAATACTCAAAAGGCTTGCCAGACAAGCCCTTTGAACCCTTTAAATACTCAATGGGCTTGCCTGGCAAGCCCTTTGAGTATTTATTCCATATTGCCCACTAGCTCACTAGTAAGGTCATTTTGACGCTTACTAGTGAACATGTAAGGCCATAAATGTGCCCACTAGTTCACTAGTAAGATCATTTTGAGGCTTACTAGTTGACATGTAGGCCGCATAACGCCCACTAGTTCACTCGTAGGATCATTTTGAGGCTTACTAGTTGACATGTAAGCCGCAAAACGCCCACGAGTTCACTAATAAGATTATTTTGACGCTTACTACTGAACATGTAAGGCCATAAATGTGCCCACTAGTTCACTGGTAAGATCATTTTGACGCTTACTAGTGAACATGTAAGGCCACAAATGTGCCCACTTGTAGTGCTAGTGACATTACACTGTACTTGCATTACATGCAAGTAAGGATGATTACGAAAACATGTAACGGTATCCTATTGGCTGTACGTTTCAAAATAGTATCATCCCACCAGTCAGGGCTCATGATTTTGGAAATTCTGTGGCCACTTAGTTTTTTAGAACAACAATGGCGGACAGCGTCCTGAGACGTATTCGGCGAAGGTGCAGGGCAATAGAGAGTGCCTGTCGTCAAGGGACTGCCGGTGAAAGTGAAGCACGCGCGATAAACATTTCAATTGCTAATTTAAGAAGAGTTAGTGACCAGTTTAGCGCTGATACTATTCAAAATTTGATTCAAAGTCTAATAGATCTCCGATCTGTCATCATTGCGGGACCCACTCCTAATGGTGGACGTGTTTGTTCCCATGTGGCACATCGTTTGCACACAGGTAAAATGGCTACCATTTTTTGTCATTGGTTTTTCGTATGTATTTTTATTCGAACTACACACGGGTTTTACTGACGACTTGCTGTGACTTACCTTCTATCACCCTGTCAAACGTCGTTTTATACCAGTGGTTTTCCTGCAAATCAGTAGACTATTAAGTAACGCGATGGCTGTACACTTTTAAGCAATAACTAGTGATCTTTTAGTTATTCAATTATAAGTTTGAATTATTTTTTTCTTGAGTAAAATGGTTAGAGAAAATAGCTGCTCGTGGTTTTGAAGCTGCATATACTTTTATGTACATCTGTGTCTATATGCCTGTACTGTATACAGTATATAAAAAACACGTAGTGATTCGTTTGCTTGAATTCCTTAATCCTTTTATTTCCATACTTTAGGTAGACGAGGAAGACCAGCACTTGACATTACAAGTGATCAAATTGCTCCCCACTCAGGGCTTTACAGTGAGAGCCATCACTGAGATGTTGTGTTGTTCCTCTTCATACCTGCATAAAAAAATGAAGTTTTTTCAGATTTCAGCCAGAAATAGATTTACTCCCATTCATGATGTTGACCTGGAAGAGCATGTCAGAAGATTGCACAGCCAATTTCCCAGATCAGGCTCGGAAGCAAGTGTTCCTCTACATACTCTTGTCCCTTCATGTATATATCATTATATTCATTGTGAAAGTGTACTTTCTTTATTGTGTTGTTTTATGAACCTGTTGCAGATGATGAGGGCATACCTGCGTGCTGATGGTATTGTAGTACAAAGAAAAAGAGTTCGAGAAATCCTCAACCGTATTGAGCCAGCTGCTGCAGCCCAGAGATGGAGCCAGACTGTGGCTAGAAGAACATACTATGTGCCATTCCCCAATAGTTTATGGCACATAGATGGGCATATGCGTCTCATTCGGTAATAAGGGATCATCTTATATTTGTACTCGTGGGAGCATTAGAAAGCCATATTGTATGGACAGCACAGATTAAATTGAATTTTATCATTTGTATATCCAAGTTACACAAACTCCAAATTGCCTCCATGTAGTCTTAAGTGCACAGCAATACCTTCTCTACCGAGATGATATTTCAAACAAGATATGAAACTTGATTGTTTTCTTGTATTTAATCATTATTCTTTTCATGTTTGTTTTACAGGTGGGTGTTTGTGACACATGCCGGCATTGATGGGAATTCCAGGCTAATAACGTACCTTCAACTGGAGCACAGACAACACAGCTTTGACAGTGTTGAAATATTTTGTCCAAGCCACCTGCCTGTATGGGTTACCCTCCAGAGTAAGATCCGACCATGGTGGTGAAAACACTGGTTGCTCTTTTAATGAACCTACTGCAGGGACAAGACACCAAAATTATTTCTAGCTCCAGCCAACACCCCCTCACAATTTACTCACACCTCCCATGGCCTGATTATCCACCAACAGGGGCCCTTTTTGGATTATCATTTTGGCATAGGAACTTTCCTTTCCTATCCTAACCGAGTGAGATGAGCCGGTAGCACCTGGAGCAAAGATCGTCTAAATTTTAATAATGCTTAGGAAAGGTTCTGACCATCCTTTACGAAAGGAAAGGAGATATATTATGCAGCAGGAATATTTAAAGGGGAAGTCTTTTTTTATGTTGTTGTTGTTGTTGTTGTTGACCCCACCCGTGCCCCGACATTGGGGGACCGGGCCCTCACTCCGTCTCCCGGATCCCCAGACGCCCCTCCTCCGCCCAGCGGGCGAGCAGGGCCGCCACTCCACTTGGGTTTCGCCAGAGGTCCTCCGGAGTCAGTGTGGTGGGTATGTTTGTGCAGGTGAACAGGTGTTGTGTGTCGTGCACTTGCGTGCCGCATAGCGCACAGAGTGGTGTTGGGTGTGTGTCCGGTGTAATGTTGTGTAGGTAGGAGTGGAGGGCTGGTGATTTGTTGGTTCGGAGTTGTGCTAGGAGTTGTCTGGTTCTGTGTGGTAGGTCTTGCTCTGATGGGTCTATTTCTGGTGCTGGTGCATGTATTACTTTGTTGTGTTGTCTGGTGTCCAAGTGTGTTTGTACAAAGTGGGTGTGTATGTCTTTCATGTTCTGTTTTATGGTGTCGTTGTTGGTGTCCTGTGGTGCTGTGTCTTTGTTGTGTGTGTAGTTGTTGTTGTGGAAGATTGTTTGTTTCTTTTGTCTGGGTGGTGGTGGTTGTTGAGTGAGTGGGTGTAGTGGGTGGGTTGGGTGTTGGGCTTTTTGTCTGATTTGCGATGCGTGTAGTTTTAGATGGATGTTCAGTGGGAGAGTTTTTGTTTCCTCATGCAAGTGTTTTATGTTTGTGTCTTGTGTGCATCCTGTTGCTATTCTGAGTGCTGTGTTCTGTGTGGTCTGAAGTTTTGTCTTGTTTGTGTCCGATAGTGTTGGTGACCATATAGTGTTTGCGTATTCGAGGCGTGTGAGTGTGGTTGCTTTGTATGTGGTGAGTATAGTTTCTTTGGATTTTCCCCAGTGAGTGGTTGTTAAGGCTTTAAGTATTTTGTTTGATTGCTTGGCGCGGGTTAGAGTGTGTTGTGTGTGTTTTGAGAAGGTGAGTTTGGGGTCCCATGTTAATCCCAGTATTTTGGGTTCGCGGACTGTGGGTAGGGTGGTGTTATCTATTTGTAAAGTGAGCCTGTTGCTGTATTCTGCCGGATCCGGTGTGAACAGAGTGGTGGTGGTTTTGTCTGCGTTGAGTGTGAGTTGGTTCTGTTTTGTCCAGTTGTATATGTCGTGGAGATATTTTTGTACTTGTTGTTGTGCCTGTTGTGGTTTGACATGTGTGGATAGAATGGTGATGTCGTCTGCATATGTAACTGTGTGTACATTTGGAGGTGGTTGTGGTAAGTCTGCCATGTATATGTTGAATAGTGTTGGTGAAAGTACTCCCCCCTGTGGTACCCCCGTTTTCGTGTTTCTATGTTCTGATGTTTCCCCCCGGTATTGAGTGTATTGTCTGCGTCCCCTTATGTAGTTGAAGATGTATTTGATGATGATGTTTGGGGTGTTGGTGTTGTTGAGTTTGTTTGTGAGTGTGTGTAGGTTTACCGTGTCAAAGGCTTTGGACATGTCTAGGGCTATGGCAACTGTTCGTTGTGGTGGTTTTTGTTGATTGAAACCTGTGGCTATGATGTTGTGTATGTGGTGTAGTGCTGTGGTTGTGGAGTGTTGTTTTCGGAAGCCGTGTTGGTGAGAGGGTAGTTGAGTGTTGTTGGTAATGAAGGGTAGTATTACCTTTTCCATTGTTTTGGCTATTGGGCTGAGTAGTGCTATTGGTCTGTAAGATGGGCCGAGTGCGTGGTTTTTGTTGGGTTTTGGTATTGGGATTATTTTTGCAGTCTTCCATATTGCGGGGATGGTGTTGGTGTTGAGTGATGTGTTGTAAGTGTGTGTGAGTAGTGTTATTGCTTTGGGGCCTAGGTGTTTCAGATGTCTGATGTTTATGTTGTCTGGGCCTGTGGAGTTGTTGCTTTTGGAGCGTTGTAGTGCTTGTTTGACTTGTTGTTCTGTGATGGTTATGGGCGTGGTGTTGAGTTTTCGTATTTTGCGTTGTAGTTGTCTGTATGTTCTGTTGGTTTTGTGTTGTATTATGTTGGTGAATTGTTTGTTGAATGCTCGTGCTTTCTGTTTGTTGGATATTGCCGTGTGTTGTCCGAACTGTATTGTGGTGTTTTCTGGTGCTTTTTGTTCTTTGTTTGATAGTCTTGTTACTGTGTTCCAGAGTATGTGTTGTTTGTGTCTGTGGTTCCATGCATCCGTTAAGTGTTCTTTCCATAGCTCTTGTTTGTGTTTTTGGATTTGTGCGTCTATTTCTTTGTTTAGGTCTGTGATGCGTGGGTCTTGGTGGTTTTGTTGTCTGATGTCGTTTCTTTGGCTGATGAGTGTTCTGATGTGTTGTGGTAGGAGAAGTGATTTGCTTTTTATTTTTCCGTGGGGTATGTGGTGTTTGTCTGCTGTAAGTATGAGGTTTGTGAGCATGGTGTTGGCTGTGTGGATGTTGTCAGGTATGGTTATGTTCTCCAGTGCTGATTCTATTTCAGAGGTGTATCCTTCCCAGTCTGCTTTCCTGTAATTTGTGTAAGTTTGAAGGTGTTGTTGTAGGCGGAAAGGAGCACGCGTGTTGTGTGTGATTTTGATAGGAAGGTGGTCTGAACTGAGTGCGTGTATTGTGGTCCATGTTGTTCTGTTTGTGATGCTGTTGCTGGCTGTTGTGATGTCCGGTGATGTTGGTTGTTGGTTGATGTTTGTAGGTTTTCTGGTGGGTGTGTTTGTGTTTAGAGTGATTTGTTGGGAGTTTTGTAGTATGTCTGCAATGTGGGTGCCTCTGTGGTCGTCGTAGGGAGAGTGCCATTGTGTTGAGTGAGCGTTGATGTCTGCGGTTAGAATGGTGTTGTTCAGCGAGTTTATGTATTGGAAGGTGTTGGTGATGTCTGTGTCTTCTGTGGCGTGGTCTGGTCGGGTGGTATCTCTGGGGGGTATATACATGTTGCATATGTGTAGTCTTTTGTGGTTGGTTATGTGAATCTTTACGGTTTGAATTTCTGTAGTGTTGGTGTTAATGTTGTTGGGGATGTTCATGGGAGTGAATGTCTATCTACTGTATATCTATAAAAAAAATCCTCGTCTCACCCCTCAGGTGGTGTCCATCCCTCATTCAGCTGGGGTCCTCTACCAGAGGCCAGGAAGCTTGAGGGTTCTGCGCAGTATCCTTGCCGTTCCCAGCACTGCACATTTCTGGACTGAGATGTCCGATGTTGTTCCCGGGATCTGTTGCAACCACTCATCATCTAGTTTGGGGGTCACTGCCCCGAGTGCTCCGACCACCACAGGCACGACTGTCCCCTTTACCTTCCAGGCTCTCTCCAGCTCCTCTCTGAGCCCTTGGGATTTCTCGAGTTTCTCGTGTTCCTTCTTTCTGATGTTTCCAGCACTTGGGACCGCTACATCCACTACAACGGCTTTCCTCTGCCCTTTATCTATCATCAGGATATCTGGTTGGTTCGCCATTACCATCTTGTCAGTCTGGATCTGGAAGTCCCATAGGATCTTCGCTCTGTCATTCTCCACCACCTTCGGAGGTGTTTCCCATTTTGACCTTGGGGTGTCCAGTCCATACTCCGCACAGATGTTTCGGTAGACTATGCCAGCCACCTGGTTATGGCGTTCCATATAGGCTTTCCCTGCCAGCACCTTACACCCTGCAGTTATGTGTTAGATCGTCTCAGGTGCCTCTTTGCACAACCTACACCTTGGGTCTTGGCTGGTGTGGTATATCTAGGCCTCGATGGCTCTGGTGCTCAGGGCCTGCTCCTGAGCAGCCAGGATGAGTGCCTCTGTGCTGTCCTTCAGGCCAGCCCTCTCTAGAACTCTGATCGGACTTCTTGAGATTGGCCACGGCAGTTATTGTCCGGTGGTACATCCCGTGTAGGGGCTTGTCCTCCCATGATGGTCCCTCTTCCAGCACCTCATCTTCTGTTCCCCATTGTCTGAGACATTCTCTGAGTACATCATCCGTTGGTGCCTTCTCCTTGATGTATTTGTGGAGCTTGGATGTTTCATCCTGGACAGTGGCTCTCACACTCACTAGTCCCCGGCCTCCTTCCTTTCGGCTTGTGTACAGTCTCAGGGTGCTGGATTTGGTATGGAACCCTCCATGCATGGTAACGAGCTTTCGGGTCTTAACATCCGTGGTCTGAATCTCTTCCTTTGGCCACCTTATTTTTCCTGCAGGGTATCTGATCACTGGAAAGGGCATAGCTGTTTATTGCCCGGGTCTTATTCTTGCCATTGAGCTGGCTTCTTAGGACTTGCCTCACTCGCTGGAGGTATTTGGCCGTAGCCGCTTTCCTTGTTGCCAGTTTGAGGTTGCCATTGGCTTGTGGTATACCGAGGTACTTGTAGCTGTCCTCAATGTCTGCTATTGTTCCTTCAGGGAGTGAGACCCCTTCAGTGCGGACTACCCTTCCTCTCTTAGTCACCATCCGACTACATTTCTCCATCACGAATGACATCCCGATGTCGCTGCTGTAGATCTTGATTGTGTGGATCAGGGAGTCTATGTCCCTTTCGCTCTTAGCAAACAGCTACATGTCATCCTTGTAGAGGAGGTGACTGATCGTAGCTCCATTTCTGAGGCGGTATCCATGGCCTGTCTTGGTGATTACTTGGCTTAGGGGGTTCAGTCCTATGCAGGACAGCAGTGGGGAGAGTGCATCACCTTGGTATATGCCACATTTGATGGACACTTGGGTAAGTGGCTTGCCATTGGCTTCAAGTGTGGTTTTCCACATCCTCATCAAGTTCGCAACGAAGGCTCTTAGGGTCCTGTTCACCTTATACACATCCAAGCATTCAGTGATCCATGTATGTGGCATCGAGTCATAGGCTTTCTTTTAATCAATCCAGGCTGTGCACAGGTTGGTACATCGGGACCTGCAGTCTTGTGCGACTGTTCTGTCAACCAGGAGCTGATGTTTGGCTCCCCTGGTATCTCTACCAATGCCCTTCCGTGCTTCGCTCTGGATCAGCTCTGTTGTTAGGACCCTGCCACTGAGCGTACACTTTCGCAGGTTGTGTTGCAAACAGCCTGTTTATTCGTCTGGCCTCATTCTCTTTCGTGTACCGCTTTAGGTGGCTGGACAAGGCTTGGAGCCTTTGTTTCGAGTGCTTCATATATGGTCATCTGGATGTACCTCTCAGGATCGGCCTTTTCATCACACCTCTCTGGACCTCAGTCAATTGACTCACATCTTTCCGAGCCGCCTTGATCTTAGCCTCCAACCGTCTTTTCCATGGTCGGTAATGTATCTCATGGCTTCCATGGTTGCTCTTATAGCCAAGCATCTCAAGGATCACTGATGCTGAAGCGTATATCAGTTCATTTCCGTGATCGTTACGGTAAGGATCGCCCTCAGTGCTGCATTCACACTTTCCAAGAGACTTTCAGGTGGTACTTCACATAGCCGTTGTAATCGGATTCTAGGTTTCCCAGCTTTCATTCTTGCCATGATCTTAGCTTTCAGGTCAGTTGCTGCCTCGCTCAGCATTTCATTCATTGGGGCTGGCCTCCCAATCTCATCATCTGCATTCACTCTGGTATGAACTCCTCCTCTGATCTGGCAGCCTGGGGCCCCTCACTATGGAACCGGCGTTGTACCTCATCAATCTCAAGTTGTGACAGCAGTTGCCGTTTGTGGATGTTGGAACACTGAGTTACGAGTTGTTTCGTGGCCACCCGTGACTGTGGGTTTCGAAGTAACCATTTAGCCCACATTCTCTCCATGTAACCTCTCTGACTAGGCTTGCTTGAGTAGTAGCATTCCAACAGAGCCATGTTATTGCATCTTGCCCATCTCTGCTCCATTTTTCATCAAGGTGCTCTGGTTCCCCAGCACCTGACGCAGACCTTGTTTGGCCGGGCGACGTCTGAGCTGGCATGTCATTCATTTTATTGTCCTCTCATCATTGTATGAGGTACGCATTAGCGTGAAGGCTCTTGCCCAAGGACCCACACTGAATGGTGTTATGTGCTCATGTTTTGCCCCAAGTGGGGAGCGGAGGGACGGGCGCTGGGGGGGGGACCATCGTGGTGGGGCGGGCCCCTACGCGGGATGTGCCACCGGACCGTGGCTGAGGTGGCTGATCTCAAGAAGTCCTATCGGTGGCTGGAGGGGACTGGCCTGGGGGACAGCGCAGGGGCGCTCATCCTGGCTGCTCAGGAGCGGGCCTTGGGCGCCGGAGCCGTCGAGGCCCGGATGTGCCGCGCCGGACAGGACCCGGGGTGTGGGTTGTGCGGGGAGGCGCCTGGGACGATCCGGCACGTGGCTGCGGGGTGTGGGATGCTGGCAGGGGGGGCCTGCGTGGAGCGCCATGGCCAGGTGGCTGGCGTGGTCTGCCGAGGCATCTGTGCGGAGTGTGGACTGGGGGCCCCGGGGTCGGAGTGGGGGGCACCTCCGAGGGTGGTGGAGGGTGGCGGAGCGGGGATCCTGTGGGACTTCCGGATCCAGACTGGCGGGATGGTGGTGGCGAGCCAGCCAGATGTCGTGGTCGTGGATGGGGGGCGGAGGAGGACCGTTGTGGTGGATGTGGCGGTCCCAGGTGGTGGAGGCATCAGGAGGGGGGAGCATGGGGGGCTCGGGGGGTACCAGGGGCTCGGGGAGGGGCTGGGGAGGGCCTGGGGGGTGGGGGTGGCGGTCGTGCCTGTGGTGGTCGGGGCGCTCGGGGCAGTGACCCCCGGACTGGATGGGTGGTTGCGACAGATCCCGGGACCAGCGTCGGACATCTCGGTCCGGAGGTGTGCGGTGCTGGGAGCGGCGGGGGTACTGCGCTGGGCCCTCGGGCTTCCTGGCCTCTGGTGGAGGACCCGAGCTGAATGAGGGACGGACACCACCCGAGGACACCTCCTATTGGCTCCATGATAAGAGCTCCACCCAGCAAAGAATTAACCCTTTAAAACCTGATTCTGAGCTTTCACAATTATTTACCGCCATTTGCGTAATATCTACAGTATACAGAAGGAATCAAGCAATTTTTACCAATGTATCTGTAGGTGATGTTTATTTATTATGTACACAGAGATAAAGAGTAATGGCACAGCTCTGCAGTATCTTTCCACTTTTATATATGTATGCTATACTAAATAAAATGAATAGGGCACCATATAATGCAACAGTTATGCAACTCCCTAAATAATGATGTGAATTTTCAGTTGTTGCTAAATCAGTCAGGATGTTATAATTTGTGGTGTAGATGCGAATTTAGGAGAGCAGGACAATATATCGCATTGCAATTGGAGCAGCAGCTTGGTTGATGATGTCCCCAAACCGGCTCATCTATTATATTTGTCGTGCAATACAATGAAAATGAGCACAATTGCAAAACATAGGCTTCTTATATTTTAAAATAAAATAATCACATGTTTACCGTTCTGGGGTTTCTACAATCATGAATGGAGGCATTATTTACAGCAGGTTGATGTTGTTGTTGTTGTTGTCGACCCCACCCGTGCCCCGACATTGGGGGACCGGGCCCTCACTCCGTCTCCCGGATCCCCAGACCCCCCTCCGCCGCCCAGCGGGCGAGCAGGGCCGCCACTCCGCTTGGGTTTCGCCAGAGGTCCTCCGGAGTCAGTGTGGTGGGTATGTTTGTGCAGGTGAACAGGTGTTGTGTGTCGTGCACTTGCGTGCCGCATAGCGCACAGAGTGGTGTTGGGTGTGTGTCCGGTGTAATGTTGTGTAGGTAGGAGTGGAGGGCTGGTGATTTGTTGGTTCGGAGTTGTGCTAGGAGTTGTCTGGTTCTGTGTGGTAGGTCTTGCTCTGATGGGTCTATTTCTGGTGCTGGTGCATGTATTACTTTGTTGTGTTGTCTGGTGTCCAAGTGTGTTTGTACAAAGTGGGTGTGTATGTCTTTCATGTTCTGTTTTATGGTGTCGTTGTTGGTGTCCTGTGGTGCTGTGTCTTTGTTGTGTGTGTAGTTGTTGTTGTGGAAGATTGTTTGTTTCTTTTGTCTGGGTGGTGGTGGTTGTTGAGTGAGTGGGTGTAGTGGGTGGGTTGGGTGTTGGGCTTTTTGTCTGATTTGCGATGCGTGTACTTTTAGATGGGTGTTCAGTGGGAGAGTTTTTGTTTCCTCATGCAAGTGTTGTATGTTTGTGTCTTGTGTGCATCCTGTTGCTATTCTGAGTGCTGTGTTCTGTGTGGTCTGGAGTTTTGTCTTGTTTGTGTCCGATAGTGTTGGTGACCATATAGTGTTTGCGTATTCGAGGCGTGTGAGTGTGGTTGCTTTGTATGTGGTGAGTATAGTTTCTTTGGATTTTCCCCAGTGAGTGGTTGTTAAGGCTTTAAGTATTTTGTTTGATTGCTTGGCGCGGGTTAGAGTGTGTTGTGTGTGTTTTGAGAAGGTGAGTTTGGGGTCCCATGTTAATCCCAGTATTTTGGGTTCGCGGACTGTGGGTAGGGTGGTGTTATCTATTTGTAAAGTGAGTCTGTTGCTGTATTCTGCCGGATCCGGTGTGAACAGAGTGGTGGTGGTTTTGTCTGCGTTGAGTGTGAGTTGGTTCTGTTTTGTCCAGTTGTATATGTCGTGGAGATATTTTTGTACTTGTTGTTGTGCCTGTTGTGGTTTGACATGTGTGGATAGAATGGTGATGTCGTCTGCATATGTAACTGTGTGTACATTTGGAGGTGGTTGTGGTAAGTCTGCCATGTATATGTTGAATAGTGTTGGTGAAAGTACTCCCCCCTGTGGTACCCCCGTTTTCGTGTTTCTGTGTTCTGATGTTTCCCCCCGGTATTGAGTGTATTGTCTGCGTCCCCTTATGTAGTTGAAGATGTATTTGATGATGATGTTTGGGGTGTTAGTGTTGTTGAGTTTGTGAGTGTGTGTAGGTTTACCGTGTCAAAGGCTTTGGACATGTCTAGGGCTATGGCAACTGTTCGTTGTGGTGGTTTTTGTTGATTGAAACCTCTGGCTATGATGTTGTGTATGTGGTGTAGTGCTGTGGTTGTGGAGTGTTGTTTTCGGAAGCCGTGTTGGTGAGAGGGTAGTTGAGTGTTGTTGGTAATGAAGGGTAGTATTACCTTTTCCATTGTTTTGGCTATTGGGCTGAGTAGTGCTATTGGTCTGTAGGATGGGCCGAGTGCGTGGTTTTTGTTGGGTTTTGGTATTGGGATTATTTTTGCAGTCTTCCATATTGCGGGGATGGTGTTGGTGTTGAGTGATGTGTTGTAAGTGTGTGTGAGTAGTGTTATTGCTTTGGGGCCTAGGTGTTTCAGATGTCTGATGTTTATGTTGTCTGGGCCTGTGGAGTTGTTGTTTTTGGAGCGTTGTAGTGCTTGTTTGACTTGTTGTTCTGTGATGGTTATGGGCGTGGTGTTGAGTTTTCGTATTTTGCGTTGTAGTTGTCTGTATGTTCTGTTGGTTTTGTGTTGTATTATGTTGGTGAATTGTTTGTTGAATGCTCGTGCTTTCTGTTTGTTGGATATTGCCGTGTGTTGTCCGAACTGTATTGTGGTGTTTTCTGGTGCTTTTTGTTCTTTGTTAGATAGTCTTGTTACTGTGTTCCAGAGTATGTATTGTTTGTGTCTGTGGTTCCATGCATCCGTTAAGTGTTCTTTCCATAGCTCTTGTTTGTGTTTTTGGATTTGTTTGTCTATTTCTTTGTTTAGGTCTGTGATGCGTGGGTCTTGGTGGTTTTGTTGTCTGATGTCGTTTCTTTGGCTGATGAGTGTTCTGATGTGTTGTGGTAGGAGAAGTGATTTGCTTTTTATTTTTCCGTGGGGTATGTGGTGTTTGTCTGCTGTAAGTATGAGGTTTGTGAGCATGGTGTTGGCTGTGTGGATGTTGTCAGGTATGGTTAAGTTCTCCAGTGCTGATTCTATTTCAGAGGTGTATCCTTCCCAGTCTGCTTTCCTTTAATTTGTGTAAGTTTGAAGGTGTTGTTGTAGGCGGAAAGGAGCACGCGTGTTGTGTGTGATTTTGATAGGAAGGTGGTCTGAACTGAGTGCGTGTATTGTGGTCCATGTTGTTCTGTTTGTGATGCTGTTGCTGGCTGTTGTGATGTCCGGTGATGTTGGTTGTTGGTTGATGTTTGTAGGTTTTCTGGTAGGTGTGTTTGCGTTTAGAGTGATTTGTTGGGAGTTCTGTAGTATGTCTGCAATGAGGGTGCCTCTGTGGTCGTCGTAGGGAGAGTGCCATTGTGTTGAGTGAGCGTTGATGTCTGCGGTTAGAATGGTGTTGTTCAGCGAGTTTATGTATTGGAAGGTGTTGGTGATGTCTGTGTCTTCTGTGCCGTGGTCTGGTCGGGTGGTATCTCTGGGGGGTATATACATGTTGCATATGTGTATTCTTTTGTGGTTGGTTATGTGAATCTTTACGGTTTGAATTTCTGTAGTGTTGGTGTTAATGTTGTTGGGGATGTTCATGGGAGTGAATGTGACTGATTTGTGAATGTATGTGAGCAGTCCTCCTCCTCCCTTGTGTTCTCTGTCTTTCCTAATGCTGGTGTAGTTGGTGAGACGAGGTGTGTTGTGTTGTTTTTCTAGTTTGGTTTCTTGTATGGTGATGATGTCTGCGTGCTGTTGTGAGGCGACTTCTTCTAGTTCTGGTTTCTTGTTTTGGATGCCGTTGATGTTTATTTGTAGTATGGTCAGTGTGTGTTTGTTGTTTTTGTTGGTGGGTGTTGTTCTTTGTGGGTTGTTCGGGGGTTGTGGTGTTGGGGTGTTTGTTGTTTGCGTGTGTGTTCTGCATGTCCACGTGTTTGTGTATTGGCGGGTGGTGATGCCGGAGCAATGTCTGTGTATCCAGTGTGGGTGTGTTGAGTTGCATCTGAGTGAGGTTTGTCTGCGTGTGATGATTCTATTGCAGCTATTGCAGGTCCAGGTTTGGGGGGGTGGTCTTGTGTTTGTTGTATCTCTGTTGGAGTTGTCTGTCCGTGTTGCGTTTGAGGGTAGTGTTGGTGAGGCGAGTGTGTTGTTTTGGTCTGTTTGTGCTCTGCTGCCTGTTGGTGTCCTACGAGGTGTTGTTGTTCGTGGTGGTGTTTTGGGATGTAGTCTGCATTTCCATGTTATGTTGTATTGTCTAGTGTTTATGTTTGTGCAATGTTTGTGTACCCAGTGTGGTGTGTGGTGGTTGCATCTGAAGGATGTCTGTCTTCTTGTAATCTGTTGTGTGCAAATGTCGCATGTCCAGGTAGTTTGTTGTGTGTGTGTTTGTTGCGTGCGTGAGAGTGTCTGTGTGGGCCCCGGATTTGTCTCTATGTCCCCCGCCTGGAGCAAAAGGTCCGCCCGCCACCCTGCCAGGTTCAGGGGGCGGTTAGCCGAAAAAAAAAAAAAAAACGGCCGTAAGGGCACCCCGTTCGGGGTGCAGGGATTGGTTCCTTGATTTGTCCCCCCGTTCGGGGGGAACCCTCCAACTGCGAGTAAGCCAAGGAGTTTGGAGGTACAGCAGGTTGACAGCAGTGTGATCGAGCAGATTAGATAGAATAGAATTTGAATGGGGCTTCACTGATTTATTTCATACAATTCATATCTAAAACACAGTTGAAAAATATTTGATTGTTAAAATATTTAAATACAAGAACTATATCAAGAAATTAACAAAACATAGTTTTTTTAGTTAGGAGAAAAGTCTAAAAACATATCACAAATGACAAACGTTGTGCCTCTCCTCCTCCTGTTCTTCAATGAAGCTGATCACCCTCCAGCTCCTGTTAGAAACATCGTGCTGCTGAAGGTGTGCCGGCAGAATGGTTGTGATACAGGAGGTGCTGTGGACTCTCCCAGAAACGAGGACCTAGTTTAGTTGTAGATCCAGTAAAACATAGTGCAAATGTGACATTATTTATAATGCACAGTTACAGTCTTGTGAATATTAAAAAATGTACTTCATGTAATGCAGGAAGCGAATATTTCAAACGAACTAAGGCAGCAAACAGTAAGAGCAAAATCGTGTTCCAAACATTAACTCTTTTTTTAAATGTCAATTAGCTTGTGAGTAATAAGACAAAATGTGACTGTCAGACAGAGAACTGTCAGAGCAAACGGCAGATTTTAGAAAGTCCTGCCGAAATAAATCTGCACCCGACTGCGACTGTCAGCGTTGAACTGCCGCCATTGCTGTCAAAGTCAGACACATCTCCAAAATTGTTGGAGCAAATTTTTAAGCAGGCTTCATCTTGATAAATTGACCACGTATTTGACATTTACACCATAACGTTACCGCCTAAAATAATCGTAAAACAAAATTTTGTGTAACAACAAGAGTAATATGTACCCCAAAAGCTTTCAAAGCGTCTGAAAGTTTTCTCCTCCGTTTTTGTTGGGGCTTGGCTCGAAATGCATCATGATTGGCCGCCCGAAGTCCACGTGTCTGTCGGACGTGCTCTCATTGGTCTACAATACCATCACGGATGAATAAATACTCAAAGGGCTTGCCAGGCAAGCCCTTTGAACCCTTTAAATACTCAATGGGCTTGCCTGGCAAGCCCTTTGAGTATTTATTCCATATTGCCCACTAGTTCACGAGTAAGGTCATTTTGACGCTTACTAGTGAACATGTAAGGCCATAAATGTGCCCACTAGTTCACTAGTAAGATCATTTTGAGGCTTACTAGTTGACATGTAAGCCACAAAACGCCCGCTAGTTCACTAGTAAGATAATTTTGAGGCTTCTAGTGAACATGTAAGCCACAGAACGCCCACTAGTTCACTAGTAAGATCATTTTGACGCTTACTAGTGAACATGTAAGCCACAAAACGCTCACTAGTAAGGTCATTTTGACGCTTACTAGTGAACATGTAAGCCACAAAACGCTCACTGGTTCACTAGTAAGGTAATTTTGACGCTTACTAGTGAACATGTAAGCCACAAAACGCCCACTAGTTCCCTAGTAAGATCATTTTGACGCTTATTTATGAACATGTCAGCCACAAAACGCTCACTCGTTCACTAGTAAGATCATTTTGACGCTTAGTAGTGAACATGTAAGCCACAAAACGCCCACTAGTTCACTAGTAAGGTCATTTTGACGCTTACTAGTGAACATGTAAGCCACAAAACGCCCACTAGTTCACTAGTAAGATCATTTTGACGCTTACTAGTGAACATGTAAGGCCATAAATGTGCCCACTAGTTCACTAGTAAGTTCATTTTGAGGCTTACTAGTTGACATGTAAGCCACACATCGCCTACTAGTTCACTAGTAAGATCATTTTGAGGCTTACTAGTGAACATGTAAGCCACAAAACGCCCAATAGTTCACTAGTAAGATCATTTTGACGCTTACTAGTGAACATGTAAGCCACAAAACGCTCACTAGTTTACTAGTAAGGTCAATTTGACGCTTACTAGTGAACATGTAAGCCACAAAACGCTCACTAGTTCACTATCCATCCATCCATCCATAATAAGATAATTTTGACGCTTACTACTGAACATTTAAGGCCATAAATGTGCCCACTAGTTCACTGGTAAGATGATTTTGACGCTTACTAGTGAACATGCAAGGCCATAAATGTGCCCACTTGTAGTGCTAGTGACATTACACTGTACTTGCATTAAATGCAAATAAGGATGATTACGAAAACATGTAACGGTATCCTATTGGCTGTACGTTTCAAAATAGTGTCATCCCACCAGTCAGGGCTCATGATTTTGGAAATTCTGTGCCCACTTAGTTTTTTAAAACAACAATGGCGGACAGTGTCCTGAGACGTATTCGGCGAAGGTGCAGGGCAATAGAGAGTGCCTGTCATCAAGGGTCTGCCGGTGAAAGTGAAGCACGCGCGATAAACATTTCAATTGCTAATTTAAGAAGAGTTAGTGACCAGTTTAGCGCTGATACTATTCAAAGTTTGATTCAAAGTCCAATAGATCTCTGATCTGTCATCATTGCGGGACCCACTCCTAATGGTGGACGTGTTTGTTCCCATGTGGCACATCGTTTGCACACAGGTAAAATGGTTACCATTTTTTGTCATTGGTTTTTCGTATGTATTTTTATTCGAACTACACACGGGTTTTACTGACGACTTGCTGTGACTTACCTTCTATCACCCTGTCAAACGTCGTTTTATACCAGTGGTTTTCCTGCAAATCAGTAGACTATTAAGTAATGCGATGGCTGTACACTTTTAAGCAATAACTAGTGATCTTTTAGTTATTCAATTATAAGTTTGAATTATTTTTTTCTTGAGTAAAATGGTTAGAGAAAATAGCTGCTCGTGGTTTTGAAGCTGCATATACTTTTATGTACATCTGTGTCTATATGCCTGTACTGTATACAGTATATAAAAAACACGTAGTGATTCGTTTGCTTGAATTCCTTAATCCTTTTATTTCCATACTTTAGGTAGACGAGGAAGACCAGCACTTGACATTACAAGTGATCAAATTGAACTGCTCCCCACTCAGGGCTTTACAGTGAGAGCCATCACTGAGATGTTGTGTTGTTCCTCTTCATACCTGCATAAAAAAATGAAGTTTTTTCAGATTTCAGCCAGAAATAGATTTACTCCCATTCATGATGTTGACCTGGAAGAGCATGTCAGAAGATTGCACAGCCAATTTCCCAGATCAGGCTCGGAAGCAAGTGTTCTGCTACATACTCTTGTCCCTTCATGTATATATCATTATATTCATTGTGAAAGTGTACTTTCTTTATTGTGTTGTTTTATGAACCTGTTGCAGATGATGAGGGCATACCTGCGTGCTGATGGTATTGTAGTACAAAGAAAAAGAGTTCGAGAAATCCTCAACCGTATTGAGCCAGCTGCTGCAGCCCAGAGATGGAGCCAGACTGTGGCTAGAAGGACATACTATGTGCCATTCCCCAATAGTTTATGGCACATAGATGGGCATATGCGTCTCATTCGGTAATAAGGGATCATCTTATATTTGTACTCGTGGGAGCATTAGAAAGCCATATTGTATGGACAGCACAGATTAAATTGAATTTTATCATTTGTATATCCAAGTTACACAAACTCCAAATTGCCTCCATGTAGTCTTAAGTGCACAGCAATACCTTCTCTACCGAGATGATATTTCAAACAAGATATGAAACTTGATTGTTTTCTTGTATTTAATCATTATTCTTTTCATGTTTGTTTTACAGGTTGGGGTTTGTGACACATGCTGGCATTGATGGGAATTCCAGGCTAATAACGTACCTCAACTGGAGCACAGACAACACAGCTTTGACAGTGTTGAAATATTTTGTCCAAGCCACCTGCCTGTATGGGTTACCCTCCAGAGTAAGATCCGACCATGGTGGTGAAAACACTGGTTGCTCTTTTAATGAACCTACTGCAGGGACAAGACACCAAAATTATTTCTAGCTCCAGCCAACACCCCCTCACAATTTACTCACACCTCCCATGGCCTGATTATCCACCAACAGGGGCCCTTTTTGGATTATCATTTTGGCATAGGAACTTTCCTTTCCTATCCTAACCGAGTGAGATGAGCCGGTAGCACCTGGAGCAAAGATCGTCTAAATTTTAATAATGCTTAGGAAAGGTTCTGACCATCCTTTACGAAAGGAAAGGAGATATATTATGCAGCAGGAATATTTAAAGGGGAAGTCTTTTTTTATGTTGTTGTTGTTGTCGACCCCACCCGTGCCCCGACATTGGGGGACCGGGCCCTCACTCCGTCTCCCGGATCCCCAGACCCCCCTCCTCCGCCCAGCGGGCGAGCAGGGCCGCCACTCCGCTTGGGTTTCGCCAGAGGTCATCCGGAGTCAGTGTGGTGGGTATGTTTGTGCAGGTGAACAGGTGTTGTGTGTCGTGCACTTGCGTGCCGCATAGCGCACAGAGTGGTGTTGGGTGTGTGTCCGGTGTAATGTTGTGTAGGTAGGAGTGGAGGGCTGGTGATTTGTTGGTTCGGAGTTGTGCTAGGAGTTGTCTGGTTCTGTGTGGTAGGTCTTGCTCTGATGGGTCTATTTCTGGTGCTGGTGCATGTATTACTTTGTTGTGTTGTCTGGTGTCCAAGTGTGTTTGTACAAAGTGGGTGTGTATGTCTTTCATGTTCTGTTTTATGGTGTCGTTGTTGGTGTCCTGTGGTGCTGTGTCTTTGTTGTGTGTGTAGTTGTTGTTGTGGAAGATTGTTTGTTTCTTTTGTCTGGGTGGTGGTGGTTGTTGAGTGAGTGGGTGTAGTGGGTGGGTTGGGTGTTGGGCTTTTTGTCTGATTTGCGATGCGTGTAGTTTTAGATGGGTGTTCAGTGGGAGAGTTTTTGTTTCCTCATGCAAGTGTTGTATGTTTGTGTCTTGTGTGCATCCTGTTGCTATTCTGAGTGCGGTGTTCTGTGTGGTCTGGAGTTTTGTCTTGTTTGTGTCCGATAGTGTTGGTGACCATATAGTGTTTGCGTATTCGAGGCGTGTGAGTGTGGTTGCTTTGTATGTGGTGAGTATAGTTTCTTTGGATTTTCCCCAGTGAGTGGTTGTTAAGGCTTTAAGTATTTTGTTTGATTGCTTGGTGCGGGTTAGAGTGTGTTGTGTGTGTTTTGAGAAGGTGAGTTTGGGGTCCCATGTTAATCCCAGTATTTTGGGTTCGCAGACTGTGGGTAGGGTGGTGTTATCTATTTGTAAAGTGAGCCTGTTGCTGTATTCTGCCGGATCCGGTGTGAACAGAGTGGTGGTGGTTTTGTCTGCGTTGAGTGTGAGTTGGTTCTGTTTTGTCCAGTTGTATATGTCGTGGAGATATTTTTGTACTTGTTGTTGTGCCTGTTGTGGTTTGACATGTGTGGATAGAATGGTGATGTCGTCTGCATATGTAACTGTGTGTACATTTGGAGGTGGTTGTGGTAAGTCTGCCATGTATATGTTGAATAGTGTTGGTGAAAGTACTCCCCCCTGTGGTACCCCCGTTTTCGTGTTTCTGTGTTCTGATGTTTCCCCCCGGTATTGAGTGTATTGTCTGCGTCCCCTTATGTAGTTGAAGATGTATTTGATGATGATGTTTGGGGTGTTAGTGTTGTTGAGTTTGTTTGTGAGTGTGTGTAGGTTTACCGTGTCAAAGGCTTTGGACATGTCTAGGGCTATGGCAACTGTTCGTTGTGGTGGTTTTTGTTGATTGAAACCTGTGGCTATGATGTTGTGTATGTGGTGTAGTGCTGTGGTTGTGGAGTGTTGTTTTCGGAAGCCGTGTTGGTGAGAGGGTAGTTGAGTGTTGTTGGTAATGAAGGGTAGTATTACCTTTTCCATTGTTTTGGCTATTGGGCTGAGTAGTGCTATTGGTCTGTAAGATGGGCCGAGTGCGTGGTTTTTGTTGGGTTTTGGTATTGGGATTATTTTTGCAGTCTTCCATATTGCGGGGATGGTGTTGGTGTTGAGTGATGTGTTGTAAGTGTGTGTGAGTAGTGTTATTGCTTTGGGGCCTAGGTGTTTCAGATGTCTGATGTTTATGTTGTCTGGGCCTGTGGAGTTGTTGCTTTTGGAGCGTTGTAGTGCTTGTTTGACTTGTTGTTCTGTGATGGTTATGGGCGTGGTGTTGAGTTTTCGTATTTTGCGTTGTAGTTGTCTGTATGTTCTGTTGGTTTTGTGTTGTATTATGTTGGTGAATTGTTTGTTGAATGCTCGTGCTTTCTGTTTGTTGGATATTGCCGTGTGTTGTCTGAACTGTATTGTGGTGTTTTCTGGTGCTTTTTGTTCTTTGTTTGATAGTCTTGTTACTGTGTTCCAGAGTATGTGTTGTTTGTGTCTGTGGTTCCATGCATCCGTTAAGTGTTCTTTCCATAGCTCTTGTTTGTGTTTTTGGATTTGTGTGTCTATTTCTTTGTTTAGGTCTGTGATGCGTGGGTCTTGGTGGTTTTGTTGTCTGATGTCGTTTCTTTGGCTGATGAGTGTTCTGATGTGTTGTGGTAGGAGAAGTGATTTGCTTTTTATTTTTCCGTGGGGTATGTGGTGTTTGTCTGCTGTAAGTATGAGGTTTGTGAGCATGGTGTTGGCTGTGTGGATGTTGTCAGGTATGGTTATGTTATCCAGTGCTGATTCTATTTCAGAGGTGTATCCTTCCCAGTCTGCTTTCCTGTAATTTGTGTAAGTTTGAAGGTGTTGTTGTAGGCGGAAAGGAGCACGCGTGTTGTGTGTGATTTTGATAGGAAGGTGGTCTGAACTGAGTGCGTGTATTGTGGTCCATGTTGTTCTGTTTGTGATGCTGTTGCTGGCTGTTGTGATGTCCGGTGATGTTGGTTGTTGGTTGATGTTCGTAGGTTTTCTGGTGGGTGTGTTTGTGTTTAGAGTGATTTGTTGGGAGTTTTGTAGTATGTCTGCAATGTGGGTGCCTCTGTTGTCGTCGTAGGGAGAGTGCCATTGTGTTGAGTGAGCGTTGATGTATGCGGTTAGAATGGTGTTGTTCAGCGAGTTTATGTATTGGAAGGTGTTGGTGATGTCTGTGTCTTCTGTGGCGTGGTCTGGTCGGGTGGTATCTCTGGGGGGTATATACATGTTGCATATGTGTAGTCTTTTGTGGTTGGTTATGTGAATCTTTACGGTTTGAATTTCTGTATTGTTGGTGTTAATGTTGTTGGGGATGTTCATGGGAGTGAATGTCTATCTACTGTATATCTATAAAAAAAATCCTCGTCTCACCCCTCAGGTGGTGTCCATCCCTCATTCAGCTGGGGTCCTCTACCAGAGGCCAGGAAGCTTGAGGGTTCTGCGCCCACTAGTTCACTAGTAAGGTCATTTTGACGCTTACTAGTGAACATGTAAGCCACAAAACGCCCACTAGTTCACTAGTAAGATCATTTTGACGCTTACTAGTGAACATGTAAGGCCATAAATGTGCCCACTAGTTCACTAGTAAGTTCATTTTGAGGCTTACTAGTTGACATGTAAGCCACACATCGCCTACTAGTTCACTAGTAAGATCATTTTGAGGCTTACTAGTGAACATGTAAGCCACAAAACGCCCAATAGTTCACTAGTAAGATCATTTTGACGCTTACAAGTGAACATGTAAGCCACAAAACGCTCACTAGTTTACTAGTAAGGTCATTTTGACGCTTACTAGTGAACATGTAAGCCACAAAACGCTCACTAGTTCACTAGTAAGGTCATTTTGACGCTTACTAGTGAACATGTAAGCCGCAAAACGCCCACTAGTTCACTAATAAGATTATTTTGACGCTTACTACTGAACATTTAAGGCCATAAATGTGCCCACTAGTTCACTGGTAAGATGATTTTGACGCTTACTAGTGAACATGTAAGGCCATAAATGTGCCCACTTGTAGTGCTAGTGACATTACACTGTACTTGCATTAAATGCAAATAAGGATGATTACGAAAACATGTAACGGTATCCTATTGGCTGTACGTTTCAAAATAGTGTCATCCCACCAGTCAGGGCTCATGATTTTGGAAATTCTGTGCCCACTTAGTTTTTTAAAACAACAATGGCGGACAGTGTCCTGAGACGTATTCGGCGAAGGTGCAGGGCAATAGAGAGTGCCTGTCATCAAGGGTCTGCCGGTGAAAGTGAAGCACGCGCGATAAACATTTCAATTGCTAATTTAAGAAGAGTTAGTGACCAGTTTAGCGCTGATACTATTCAAAGTTTGATTCAAAGTCCAATAGATCTCCGATCTGTCATCATTGCGGGACCCACTCCTAATGGTGGACGTGTTTGTTCCTATGTGGCACATCGTTTGCACACAGGTAAAATGGTTACCATTTTTTGTCATTGGTTTTTCGTATGTATTTTTATTCGAACTACACACGGGTTTTACTGACGACTTGCTGTGACTTACCTTCTATCACCCTGTCAAACGTCGTTTTATACCAGTGGTTTTCCTGCAAATCAGTAGACTATTAAGTAACGCGATGGCTGTACACTTTTAAGCAATAACTAGTGATCTTTTAGTTATTCAATTATAAGTTTGAATTATTTTTTTCTTGAGTAAAATGGTTAGAGAAAATAGCTGCTCGTGGTTTTGAAGCTGCATATACTTTTATGTACATCTGTGTCTATATGCCTGTACTGTATACAGTATATAAAAAACACGTAGTGATTCGTTTGCTTGAATTCCTTAATCCTTTTATTTCCATACTTTAGGTAGACGAGGAAGACCAGCACTTGACATTACAAGGGATCAAATTGAACTGCTCCCCACTCAGGGCTTTAGAGTGAGAGCCATCACTGAGATGTTGTGTTGTTCCTCTTCATACCTGCATAAAAAAATGAAGTTTTTTCAGATTTCAGCCAGAAATAGATTTACTCCCATTCATGATGTTGACCTGGAGGAGCATGTCAGAAGATTGCACAGCCAATTTCCCAGATCAGGCTCGAAAGCAAGTGTTCTGCTACATACTCTTGTCCCTTCATGTATATATCATTATATTCATTGTGAAAGTGTACTTTCTTTATTGTGTTGTTTTCTGAACCTGTTGCAGATGATGAGGGCATACCTGCGTGCTGATGGTATTGTAGTACAAAGAAAAAGAGTTCGAGAAATCCTCAACCGTAGTGACCCAGCTGCTGCAGCCCAGAGATGGAGCCAGACTGTGGCTAGAAGAACATACTATGTGCCATTCCCCAATAGTTTATGGCACATAGATGGGCATATGCGTCTCATTCGGTAATAAGGGATCATCTTATATTTGTACTCGTGGGAGCATTAGAAAGCCATATTGTATGGACAGCACAGATTAAATTGAATTTTGTCATTTGTATATCCAAGTTACACAAACTCCAAATTGCCTCCATGTCGTCTTAAGTGCACAGCAATATCATCTCTACCGAGATGATATTTCAAACAAGATATGAAACTTGATTGTTTTCTTGTATTTAGTAATTATTCTTTTCATGTTTGTTTTACAGGTTGGGGTTTGTGACACATGCTGGCATTGATGGGAATTCCAGGCTAATAACGTACCTCAACTGCAGCACAGACAACACAGCTTTGACAGTGTTGAAATATTTTGTCCAAGCCACCTGCCTGTATGTGTTACCCTCCAGAGTAAGATCCGACCATGGTGGTGAAAACACTGGTTGCTCTTTTAATGAACCTACTGCAGGGACAAGACACCAAAATTATTTCTAGCTCCAGCCAACACCCCCTCACAATTTACTCACACCTCCCATGGCCTGATTATCTACCAACAGGGGCCCTTTTTGGATTATCATTTTGGCATAGGAACTTTCCTTTCCTATCCTAACCGAGTGAGATGAGCCGGTAGCACCTGGAGCAAAGATCGTCTAAATTTTAATAATGCTTAGGAAAGGTTCTGACCATCCTTTACGAAAGGAAAGGAGATATATTATGCAGCAGGAATATTGAAAGGGGAAGTCTTTTTTTATATTTAATGCCTTTACAATCATACATTCTATGCACATACACTGGTCTAAACATGGTATTCAGATTAATTTTACCTTTGTGGAATATGAATTATGCAGGAAATCTCACTTGTTTTTATCCAAATCAGGGGGCTAACATTTTGTACTTGCTATTGCCCGAACAGTACATCACAGTTTCTGTGAGGACAAAATTTCTGGTTCTGTCACAGTCCACCGGAAGCAGAAATTGCTTTCACATCGCGCAGGTGTAACTTGGGCCGATCACAAGTGCTCCTTAACTTTGTTAAACTAAATGAAGAGATGCCTCCGTGCAATACTCAGAGTAAGATGACGTGTAAAGGAAGTGGCATGATGTATAGAAGTTAATGGAGTGCTGTGTCTGTCTCCTAAATACAATAAGGACTTTTTAAATGGCTTTTCAATTTTTCTTGCAGGGAAAAATATATATCTATATATCTACTGTATATATATCTATAAAAAAAAATCCTCGTCTCACCCCTCAGGTGGTGTCCATCCCTCATTCAGCTGGGGTCCTCTACCAGAGGCCAGGAAGCTTGAGGGTTCTGCGCAGTATCCTTGCCGTTCCCAGCACTGCACATTTCTGGACTGAGATGTCCGATGTTGTTCCCGGGATCTGTTGCAACCACTCATCATCTAGTTTGGGGGTCACTGCCCCGAGTGCTCCGACCACCACAGGCACGACTGTCCCCTTTACCTTCCAGGCTCTCTCCAGCTCCTCTCTGAGCCCTTGGGATTTCTCGAGTTTCTCGTGTTCCTTCTTTCTGATGTTTCCAGCACTTGGGACCGCTACATCCACTACAACGGCTTTCCTCTGCCCTTTATCTATCATCAGGATATCTGGTTGGTTCGCCATTACCATCTTGTCAGTCTGGATCTGGAAGTCCCATAGGATCTTCGCTCTGTCATTCTCCACCACCTTCGGAGGTGTTTCCCATTTTGACCTTGGGGTGTCCAGTCCATACTCCGCACAGATGTTTCGGTAGACTATGCCAGCCACCTGGTTATGGCGTTCCATATAGGCTTTCCCTGCCAGCACCTTACACCCTGCAGTTATGTGTTAGATCGTCTCAGGTGCCTCTTTGCACAACCTACACCTTGGGTCTTGGCTGGTGTGGTATATCTAGGCCTCGATGGCTCTGGTGCTCAGGGCCTGCTCCTGAGCAGCCAGGATGAGTGCCTCTGTGCTGTCCTTCAGGCCAGCCCTCTCTAGAACTCTGATCGGACTTCTTGAGATTGGCCACGGCAGTTATTGTCCGGTGGTACATCCCGTGTAGGGGCTTGTCCTCCCATGATGGTCCCTCTTCCAGCACCTCATCTTCTGTTCCCCATTGTCTGAGACATTCTCTGAGTACATCATCCGTTGGTGCCTTCTCCTTGATGTATTTGTGGAGCTTGGATGTTTCATCCTGGACAGTGGCTCTCACACTCACTAGTCCCCGGCCTCCTTCCTTTCGGCTTGTGTACAGTCTCAGGGTGCTGGATTTGGTATGGAACCCTCCATGCATGGTAACGAGCTTTCGGGTCTTAACATCCGTGGTCTGAATCTCTTCCTTTGGCCACCTTATTTTTCCTGCAGGGTATCTGATCACTGGAAAGGGCATAGCTGTTTATTGCCCGGGTCTTATTCTTGCCATTGAGCTGGCTTCTTAGGACTTGCCTCACTCGCTGGAGGTATTTGGCCGTAGCCACTTTCCTTGTTGCCAGTTTGAGGTTGCCATTGGCTTGTGGTATACCGAGGTACTTGTAGCTGTCCTCAATGTCTGCTATTGTTCCTTCAGGGAGTGAGACCCCTTCAGTGCGGACTACCCTTCCTCTCTTAGTCACCATCCGACTACATTTCTCCATCACGAATGACATCCCGATGTCGCTGCTGTAGATCTTGATTGTGTGGATCAGGGAGTCTATGTCCCTTTCGCTCTTAGCAAACAGCTACATGTCATCCTTGTAGAGGAGGTGACTGATCGTAGCTCCATTTCTGAGGCGGTATCCATGGCCTGTCTTGGTGATTACTTGGCTTAGGGGGTTCAGTCCTATGCAGGACAGCAGTGGGGAGAGTGCATCACCTTGGTATATGCCACATTTGATGGACACTTGGGTAAGTGGCTTGCCATTGGCTTCAAGTGTGGTTTTCCACATCCTCATCAAGTTCGCAACGAAGGCTCTTAGGGTCCTGTTCACCTTATACACATCCAAGCATTCAGTGATCCATGTATGTGGCATCGAGTCATAGGCTTTCTTTTAATCAATCCAGGCTGTGCACAGGTTGGTACATCGGGACCTGCAGTCTTGTGCGACTGTTCTGTCAACCAGGAGCTGATGTTTGGCTCCCCTGGTATCTCTACCAATGCCCTTCCGTGCTTCGCTCTGGATCAGCTCTGTTGTTAGGACCCTGCCACTGAGCGTACACTTTCGCAGGTTGTGTTGCAAACAGCCTGTTTATTCGTCTGGCCTCATTCTCTTTCGTGTACCGCTTTAGGCGGCTGGACAAGGCTTGGAGCCTTTGTTTCGAGTGCTTCATATATGGTCATCTGGATGTACCTCTCAGGATCGGCCTTTTCATCACACCTCTCTGGACCTCAGTCAATTGACTCACATCTTTCCGAGCCGCCTTGATCTTAGCCTCCAACCGTCTTTTCCATGGTCGGTAATGTATCTCATGGCTTCCATGGTTGCTCTTATAGCCAAGCATCTCAAGGATCACTGATGCTGAAGCGTATATTAGTTCATTTCCGTGATCGTTACGGTAAGGATCGCCCTCAGTGCTGCATTCACACTTTCCAAGAGACTTTCAGGTGGTACTTCACATAGCCGTTGTAATCGGATTCTAGGTTTCCCAGCTTTCATTCTTGCCATGATCTTAGCTTTCAGGTCAGTTGCTGCCTCGCTCAGCATTTCATTCATTGGGGCTGGCCTCCCAATCTCATCATCTGCATTCACTCTGGTATGAACTCCTCCTCTGATCTGGCAGCCTGGGGCCCCTCACTATGGAACCGGCGTTGTACCTCATCAATCTCAAGTTGTGACAGCAGTTGCCGTTTGTGGATGTTGGAACACTGAGTTACGAGTTGTTTCGTGGCCACCCGTGACTGTGGGTTTCGAAGTAACCATTTAGCCCACATTCTCTCCATGTAACCTCTCTGACGAGGCTTGCTTGAGTAGTAGCATTCCAACAGAGCCATGTTATTGCATCTTGCCCATCTCTGCTCCATTTTTCATCAAGGTGCTCTGGTTCCCCAGCACCTGACGCAGACCTTGTTTGGCCGGGCGACGTCTGAGCTGGCATGTCATTCATTTTATTGTCTCTCATCATTGTATGAGGTACGCATTAGCGTGAAGGCTCTTGCCCAAGGACCCACACTGAATGGTGTTATGTGCTCATTTTTTGCCCCAAGTGGGGAGCGGAGGGACGGGCGCTGGGGGGGGGACCATCGTGGTGGGGCGGGCCCCTACGCGGGATGTGCCACCGGACCGTGGCTGAGGTGGCTGATCTCAAGAAGTCCTATCGGTGGCTGGAGGGGACTGGCCTGGGGGACAGCGCAGGGGCGCTCATCCTGGCTGCTCAGGAGCGGGCCTTGGGCGCCGGAGCCGTCGAGGCCCGGATGTGCCGCGCCGGACAGGACCCGGGGTGTGGGTTGTGCGGGGAGGCGCCTGGGACGATCCGGCACGTGGCTGCGGGGTGTGGGATGCTGGCAGGGGGGGCCTGCGTGGAGCGCCATGGCCAGGTGGCTGGCGTGGTCTGCCGAGGCATCTGTGCGGAGTGTGGACTGGGGGCCCCGGGGTCGGAGTGGGGGGCACCTCCGAGGGTGGTGGAGGGTGGCGGAGCGGGGATCCTGTGGGACTTCCGGATCCAGACTGGCGGGATGGTGGTGGCGAGCCAGCCAGATGTCGTGGTCGTGGATGGGGGGCGGAGGAGGGCCGTTGTGGTGGATGTGGCGGTCCCAGGTGGTGGAGGCATCGGGAGGGGGGAGCATGGGGGGCTCGGGGGGTACCAGGGGCTCGGGGAGGGGCTGGGGAGGGCCTGGGGGGTGGGGCTGGCGGTCGTGCCTGTGGTGGTCGGGGCGCTCGGGGCAGTGACCCCCGGACTGGATGGGTGGTTGCGACAGATCCCGGGACCAGCGTCGGACATCTCGGTCCGGAGGTGTGCGGTGCTGGGAGCGGCGGGGGTACTGCGCTGGGCCCTCGGGCTTCCCGGCCTCTGGTGGAGGACCCGAGCTGAATGAGGGACGGACACCACCCGAGGACACCTCCTATTGGCTCCATGATAAGAGCTCCACCCAGCAAAGAATTAACCCTTTAAAACCTGATTCTGAGCTTTCACAATTATTTACCGCCATTTGCGTAATATCTACAGTATACAGAAGGAATCAAGCAATTTTTACCAATGTATCTGTAGGTGATGTTTATTTATTATGTACACAGAGATAAAGAGTAATGGCACAGCTCTGCAGTATCTTTCCACTTTTATATATGTATGCTATACTAAATAAAATGAATAGGGCACCATATAATGCAACAGTTATGCAACTCCCTAAATAATGATGTGAATTTTCAGTTGTTGCTAAATCAGTCAAGATGTTATAATTTGTGGTGTAGATGCGAATTTAGGAGAGCAGGACAATATAGCGCATTGCAATTGGAGCAGCAGCTTGGTTGATGATGTCCCCAAACCGGCTCATCTATTATATTTGTCGTGCAATACAATGAAAATGAGCACAATTGCAAAACATAGGCTTCTTATATTTTAAAATAAAATAATCACATGTTTACCGTTCTGGGGTTTCTACAATCATGAATGGAGGCATTATTTACAGCAGGTTGATGTTGTTGTTGTTGTCGACCCCACCCGTGCCCCGACATTGGGGGACCGGGCCCTCACTCCGTCTCCCGGATCCCCAGACCCCCCTCCGCCGCCCAGCGGGCGAGCAGGGCCGCCACTCCGCTTGGGTTTCGCCAGAGGTCCTCCGGAGTCAGTGTGGTGGGTATGTTTGTGCAGGTGAACAGGTGTTGTGTGTCGTGCACTTGCGTGCCGCATAGCGCACAGAGTGGTGTTGGGTGTGTGTCCGGTGTAATGTTGTGTAGGTAGGAGTGGAGGGCTGGTGATTTGTTGGTTCGGAGTTGTGCTAGGAGTTGTCTGGTTCTGTGTGGTAGGTCTTGCTCTGATGGGTCTATTTCTGGTGCTGGTGCATGTATTACTTTGTTGTGTTGTCTGGTGTCCAAGTGTGTTTGTACAAAGTGGGTGTGTATGTCTTTCATGTTCTGTTTTATGGTGTCGTTGTTGGTGTCCTGTGGTGCTGTGTCTTTGTTGTGTGTGTAGTAGTTGTTGTTGTGGAAGATTGTTTGTTTCTTTTGTCTGGGTGGTGGTGGTTGTTGAGTGAGTGGGTGTAGTGGGTGGGTTGGGTGTTGGGCTTTTTGTCTGATTTGCGATGCGTGTACTTTTAGATGGGTGTTCAGTGGGAGAGTTTTTGTTTCCTCATGCAAGTGTTGTATGTTTGTGTCTTGTGTGCATCCTGTTGCTATTCTGAGTGCGGTGTTCTGTGTGGTCTGGAGTTTTGTCTTGTTTGTGTCCGATAGTGTTGGTGACCATATAGTGTTTGCGTATTCGAGGCGTGTGAGTGTGGTTGCTTTGTATGTGGTGAGTATAGTTTCTTTGGATTTTCCCCAGTGAGTGGTTGTTAAGGCTTTAAGTATTTTGTTTGATTGCTTGGCGCGGGTTAGAGTGTGTTGTGTGTGTTTTGAGAAGGTGAGTTTGGGGTCCCATGTTAATCCCAGTATTTTGGGTTCGCGGACTGTGGGTAGGGTGGTGTTATCTATTTGTAAAGTGAGTCTGTTGCTGTATTCTGCCGGATCCGGTGTGAACAGAGTGGTAGTGGTTTTGTCTGCGTTGAGTGTGAGTTGGTTCTGTTTTGTCCAGTTGTATATGTCGTGGAGATATTTTTGTACTTGTTGTTGTGCCTGTTGTGGTTTGACATGTGTGGATAGAATGGTGATGTCGTCTGCATATGTAACTGTGTGTACATTTGGAGGTGGTTGTGGTAAGTCTGCCATGTATATGTTGAATAGTGTTGGTGAAAGTACTCCCCCCTGTGGTACCCCCGTTTTCGTGTTTCTGTGTTCTGATGTTTCCCCCCGGTATTGAGTGTATTGTCTGCGTCCCCTTATGTAGTTGAAGATGTATTTGATGATGATGTTTGGGGTGTTAGTGTTGTTGAGTTTGTTTGTGAGTGTGTGTAGGTTTACCGTGTCAAAGGCTTTGGACATGTCTAGGGCTATGGCAACTGTTCGTTGTGGTGGTTTTTGTTGATTGAAACCTGTGGCTATGATGTTGTGTATGTGGTGTAGTGCTGTGGTTGTGGAGTGGTGTTTTCGGAAGCCGTGTTGGTGAGAGGGTAGTTGAGTGTTGTTGGTAATGAAGGGTAGTATTACCTTTTCCATTGTTTTGGCTATTGGGCTGAGTAGTGCTATTGGTCTGTAGGATGGGCCGAGTGCGTGGTTTTTGTTGGGTTTTGGTATTGGGATTATTTTTGCAGTCTTCCATATTGCGGGGATGGTGTTGGTGTTGAGTGATGTGTTGTAAGTGTGTGTGAGTAGTGTTATTGCTTTGGGGCCTAGGTGTTTCAGATGTCTGATGTTTATGTTGTCTGGGCCTGTGGAGTTGTTGTTTTTGGAGCGTTGTAGTGCTTGTTTGACTTGTTGTTCTGTGATGGTTATGGGCGTGGTGTTGAGTTTTCGTATTTTGCGTTGTAGTTGTCTGTATGTTCTGTTGGTTTTGTGTTGTATTATGTTGGTGAATTGTTTGTTGAATGCTCGTGCTTTCTGTTTGTTGGATATTGCCGTGTGTTGTCCGAACTGTATTGTGGTGTTTTCTGGTGCTTTTTGTTCTTTGTTAGATAGTCTTGTTACTGTGTTCCAGAGTATGTATTGTTTGTGTCTGTGGTTCCATGCATCCGTTAAGTGTTCTTTCCATAGCTCTTGTTTGTGTTTTTGGATTTGTTTGTCTATTTCTTTGTTTAGGTCTGTGATGCGTTGGTCTTGGTGGTTTTGTTGTCTGATGTCGTTTCTTTGGCTGATGAGTGTTCTGATGTGTTGTGGTAGGAGAAGTGATTTGCTTTTTATTTTTCCGTGGGGTATGTGGTGTTTGTCTGCTGTAAGTATAAGGTTTGTGAGCATGGTGTTGGCTGTGTGGATGTTGTCAGGTATGGTTAAGTTCTCCAGTGCTGATTCTATTTCAGAGGTGTATCCTTCCCAGTCTGCTTTCCTGTAATTTGTGTAAGTTTGAAGGTGTTGTTGTAGGCGGAAAGGAGCACGCGTGTTGTGTGTGATTTTGATAGGAAGGTGGTCTGAACTGAGTGCGTGTATTGTGGTCCATGTTGTTCTGTTTGTGATGCTGTTGCTGGCTGTTGTGATGTCCGGTGATGTTGGTTGTTGGTTGATGTTTGTAGGTTTTCTGGTAGGTGTGTTTGCGTTTAGAGTGATTTGTTGGGAGTTCTGTAGTATGTCTGCAATGAGGGTGCCTCTGTGGTCGTCGTAGGGAGAGTGCCATTGTGTTGAGTGAGCGCTGATGTCTGCGGTTAGAATGGTGTTGTTCAGCGAGTTTATGTATTGGAAGGTGTTGGTGATGTCTGTGTCTTCTGTGGCGTGGTCTGGTCGGGTGGTATCTCTGGGGGGTATATACATGTTGCATATGTGTAGTCTTTTGTGGTTGGTTATGTGAATCTTTACGGTTTGAATTTCTGTAGTGTTGGTGTTAATGTTGTTGGGGATGTTCATCGGAGTGAATGTGACTGATTTGTGAATGTATGTGAGCAGTCCTCCTCCTCCCTTGTGTTCTCTGTCTTTCCTAATGCTGGTGTAGTTGGTGAGACAAGGTGTGTTGTGTTGTTTTTCTAGTTTGGTTTCTTGTATGGTGATGATGTCTGCGTGCTGTTGTGAGGCGAGTTCTTCTAGTTCTGTTTTCTTGTTTTGGATGCCGTTGATGTTTATTTGTAGTATGGTCAGTGTGTGATTGTTGTTTTTGTTGGTGGGTGTTGTTCTTTGTGGGTTGTTCAGGGGTTGTGGTGTTGGGGTGTTTGTTGTTTGCGTGTGTGTTCTGCATGTCCACGTGTTTGTGTATTGGCGGGTGGTGATGCCGGAGCAATGTCTGTGTATCCAGTGTGGATGTGTTGAGTTGCATCTGAGTGAGGTTTGTCTGCGTGTGATGATTCTATTGCAGCTATTGCAGGTCCAGGTTTGGGGGGGTGGTCTTGTGTTTGTTGTATCTCTGTTGGAGTTGTCTGTCCGTGTTGCGTTTGAGGGTAGTGTTGGTGAGGCGAGTGTGTTGTTTTGGTCTGTTTGTGCTCTGCTGCCTGTTGGTGTCCTACGAGGTGTTGTTGTTCGTGGTGGTGTTTTGGGATGTAGTCTGCATTTCCATGTTATGTTGTATTGTCTAGTGTTTATGTTTGTGCAATGTTTGTGTACCCAGTGTGGTGTGTGGTGGTTGCATCTGAAGGATGTCTGTCTTCTTGTAATCTGTTGTGTGCAAATGTCGCATGTCCAGGTAGTTTGTTGTGTGTGTGTTTGTTGCGTGCGTGAGAGTGTCTGTGTGGGCCCCGGATTTGTCTCTATGTCCCCCGCCTGGAGCAAAAGGTCCGCCCGCCACCCTGCCAGGTTCAGGGGGCGGTTAGCCGAAAAAAAAAAAAAACGGCCGTAAGGGCACCCCGTTCGGGGTGCAGGGATTGGTTCCTTGATTTGTCCCCCCGTTCGGGGGGAACCCTCCAACTGCGAGTAAGCCAAGGAGTTTGGAGGTACAGCAGGTTGACAGCAGTGTGATCGAGCAGATTAGATAGAGTAGAATTTGAATGGGGCTTCACTGATTTATTTCATACAATTCATATCTAAAACACAGTTGAAAAATATTTGATTGTTAAAATATTTAAATACAAGAACTATATCAAGAAATTAACAAAACATAGTTTTTTTAGTTAGGAGAAAAGTCTAAAAACATATCACAAATGACAAACGTTGTGCCTCTCCTCCTCCTGTTCTTCAATGAAGCTGATCACCCTCCAGCTCCCGTTAGAAACATCGTGCTGCTGAAGGTGTGCCGGCAGAATGGTTGTGATACAGGAGGTGCTGTGGACTCTCCCAGAAACGAGGACCTAGTTTAGTTGTAGATCCAGTAAAACATAGTGCAAATGTGACATTATTTATAATGCACAGTTACAGTCTTGTGAATATTAAAAAATGTACTTCATGTAATGCAGGAAGCGAATATTTCAAACGAACTAAGGCAGCAAACAGTAAGAGCAAAATCGTGTTCCAAACATTAACTCTTTTTTTAAATGTCAATTAGCTTGTGAGTAATAAGACAAAATGTGACTGTCAGACAGAGAACTGTCAGAGCAAACGGCAGATTTTAGAAAGTCCTGCCGAAATAAATCTGCACCCGACTGCGACTGTCAGCGTTGAACTGCCGCCATTGCTGTCAAAGTCAGACACATCTCCAAAATTGTTGGAGCAAATTTTTAAGCAGGCTTCATCTTGATAAATTGACCACGTATTTGACATTTACACCATAACGTTACCGCCTAAAATAATCGTAAAACAAAATTTTGTGTAACAACAAGAGTAATATGTACCCCAAAAGCTTTCAAAGCGTCTGAAAGTTTTCTCCTCCGTTTTTGTTGGGGCTTGGCTCGAAATGCATCATGATTGGCCGCCCGAAGTCCACGTGTCTGTCGGACGTGCTCTCATTGGTCTACAATACCATCACGGATGAATAAATACTCAAAGGGCTTGCCAGGCAAGCCCTTTGAACCCTTTAAATACTCAATGGGCTTGCCTGGCAAGCCCTTTGAGTATTTATTCCATATTGCCCACTAGTTCACTAGTAAGGTCATTTTGACGCTTACTAGTGAACATGTAAGGCCATAAATGTGCCCACTAGTTCACTAGTAAGATCATTTTGACGCTTACTAGTTGACATGTAAGCCACAAAACGCCCGCTAGTTCACTAGTAAGATAATTTTGAGGCTTCTAGTGAACATGTAAGCCACAGAACGCCCACTAGTTCACTAGTAAGATCATTTTGACGCTTACTAGTGAACATGTAAGCCACAAAACGCTCACTAGTAAGGTCATTTTGACGCTTACTAGTGAACATGTAAGCCACAAAACGCTCACTGGTTCACTAGTAAGGTAATTTTGACGCTTACTAGTGAACATGTAAGCCACAAAACGCCCACTAGTTCCCTAGTAAGATCATTTTGACGCTTATTTATGAACATGTCAGCCACAAAACGCTCACTCGTTCACTAGTAAGATCATTTTGACGCTTACTAGTGAACATGTAAGCCACAAAACGCCCACTAGTTCACTAGTAAGGTCATTTTGACGCTTACTAGTGAACATGTAAGCCACAAAACGCCCACTAGTTCACTAGTAAGATCATTTTGACGCTTACTAGTGAACATGTAAGGCCATAAATGTGCCCACTAGTTCACTAGTAAGTTCATTTTGAGGCTTACTAGTTGACATGTAAGCCACACATCGCCTACTAGTTCACTAGTAAGATCATTTTGAGGCTTACTAGTGAACATGTAAGCCACAAAACGCCCAATAGTTCACTAGTAAGATCATTTTGACGCTTACTAGTGAACATGTAAGCCACAAAACGCTCACTAGTTTACTAGTAAGGTCATTTTGACGCTTACTAGTGAACATGTAAGCCACAAAACGCTCACTAGTTCACTAGTAAGGTCATTTTGACGCTTACTAGTGAACATGTAAGCCGCAAAACGCCCACTAGTTCACTAATAAGATTATTTTGACGCTTACTACTGAACATTTAAGGCCATAAATGTGCCCACTAGTTCACTGGTAAGATGATTTTGACGCTTACTAGTGAACATGTAAGGCCATAAATGTGCCCACTTGTAGTGCTAGTGACATTACACTGTACTTGCATTAAATGCAAATAAGGATGATTACGAAAACATGTAACGGTATCCTATTGGCTGTACGTTTCAAAATAGTGTCATCCCACCAGTCAGGGCTCATGATTTTGGAAATTCTGTGCCCACTTAGTTTTTTAAAACAACAATGGCGGACAGTGTCCTGAGACGTATTCGGCGAAGGTGCAGGGCAATAGAGAGTGCCTGTCATCAAGGGTCTGCCGGTGAAAGTGAAGCACGCGCGATAAACATTTCAATTGCTAATTTAAGAAGAGTTAGTGACCAGTTTAGCGCTGATACTATTCAAAGTTTGATTCAAAGTCCAATAGATCTCCGATCTGTCATCATTGCGGGACCCACTCCTAATGGTGGACGTGTTTGTTCCTATGTGGCACATCGTTTGCACACAGGTAAAATGGTTACCATTTTTTGTCATTGGTTTTTCGTATGTATTTTTATTCGAACTACACACGGGTTTTACTGACGACTTGCTGTGACTTACCTTCTATCACCCTGTCAAACGTCGTTTTATACCAGTGGTTTTCCTGCAAATCAGTAGACTATTAAGTAACGCGATGGCTGTACACTTTTAAGCAATAACTAGTGATCTTTTAGTTATTCAATTATAAGTTTGAATTATTTTTTTCTTGAGTAAAATGGTTAGAGAAAATAGCTGCTCGTGGTTTTGAAGCTGCATATACTTTTATGTACATCTGTGTCTATATGCCTGTACTGTATACAGTATATAAAAAACACGTAGTGATTCGTTTGCTTGAATTCCTTAATCCTTTTATTTCCATACTTTAGGTAGACGAGGAAGACCAGCACTTGACATTACAAGGGATCAAATTGAACTGCTCCCCACTCAGGGCTTTAGAGTGAGAGCCATCACTGAGATGTTGTGTTGTTCCTCTTCATACCTGCATAAAAAAATGAAGTTTTTTCAGATTTCAGCCAGAAATAGATTTACTCCCATTCATGATGTTGACCTGGAGGAGCATGTCAGAAGATTGCACAGCCAATTTCCCAGATCAGGCTCGAAAGCAAGTGTTCTGCTACATACTCTTGTCCCTTCATGTATATATCATTATATTCATTGTGAAAGTGTACTTTCTTTATTGTGTTGTTTTCTGAACCTGTTGCAGATGATGAGGGCATACCTGCGTGCTGATGGTATTGTAGTACAAAGAAAAAGAGTTCGAGAAATCCTCAACCGTAGTGACCCAGCTGCTGCAGCCCAGAGATGGAGCCAGACTGTGGCTAGAAGAACATACTATGTGCCATTCCCCAATAGTTTATGGCACATAGATGGGCATATGCGTCTCATTCGGTAATAAGGGATCATCTTATATTTGTACTCGTGGGAGCATTAGAAAGCCATATTGTATGGACAGCACAGATTAAATTGAATTTTGTCATTTGTATATCCAAGTTACACAAACTCCAAATTGCCTCCATGTCGTCTTAAGTGCACAGCAATATCATCTCTACCGAGATGATATTTCAAACAAGATATGAAACTTGATTGTTTTCTTGTATTTAGTAATTATTCTTTTCATGTTTGTTTTACAGGTTGGGGTTTGTGACACATGCTGGCATTGATGGGAATTCCAGGCTAATAACGTACCTCAACTGCAGCACAGACAACACAGCTTTGACAGTGTTGAAATATTTTGTCCAAGCCACCTGCCTGTATGTGTTACCCTCCAGAGTAAGATCCGACCATGGTGGTGAAAACACTGGTTGCTCTTTTAATGAACCTACTGCAGGGACAAGACACCAAAATTATTTCTAGCTCCAGCCAACACCCCCTCACAATTTACTCACACCTCCCATGGCCTGATTATCTACCAACAGGGGCCCTTTTTGGATTATCATTTTGGCATAGGAACTTTCCTTTCCTATCCTAACCGAGTGAGATGAGCCGGTAGCACCTGGAGCAAAGATCGTCTAAATTTTAATAATGCTTAGGAAAGGTTCTGACCATCCTTTACGAAAGAAAAGGAGATATATTATGCAGCAGGAATATTGAAAGGGGAAGTCTTTTTTTATATTTAATGCCTTTACAATCATACATTCTATGCACATACACTGGTCTAAACATGGTATTCAGATTAATTTTACCTTTGTGGAATATGAATTATGCAGGAAATCTCACTTGTTTTTATCCAAATCAGGGGGCTAACATTTTGTACTTGCTATTGCCCGAACAGTACATCACAGTTTCTGTGAGGACAAAATTTCTGGTTCTGTCACAGTCCACCGGAAGCAGAAATTGCTTTCACATCGCGCAGGTGTAACTTGGGCCGATCACAAGTGCTCCTTAACTTTGTTAAACTAAATGAAGAGATGCCTCCGTGCAATACTCAGAGTAAGATGACGTGTAAAGGAAGTGGCATGATGTATAGAAGTTAATGGAGTGCTGTGTCTGTCTCCTAAATACAATAAGGACTTTTTAAATGGCTTTTCAATTTTTCTTGCAGGGAAAAATATATATCTATATATCTACTGTATATATATCTATAAAAAAAAATCCTCGTCTCACCCCTCAGGTGGTGTCCATCCCTCATTCAGCTGGGGTCCTCTACCAGAGGCCAGGAAGCTTGAGGGTTCTGCGCAGTATCCTTGCTGTTCCCAGCACTGCACATTTCTGGACTGAGATGTCCGATGTTGTTCCCGGGATCTGTTGAAACCACTCATCATCTAGTTTGGGGGGTCACTGCCCCGAATGCTCCGACCACCACAGGCACGACTGTCACCTTTACCTTCCAGGCTCTCTCCAGCTCCTCTCTGAGCCCTTGGTATTTCTCGAGTTTCTCGTGTTCCTTCTTTCTGATGTTTCCATCACTTGGGACCGCTACATCCACTACAACGGCTTTCCTCTGCCATTTATCTATGATCACGATATCTGGTTGGTTCGCCATTACCATTTTGTCAGTCTGGATCTGGAAGTCCCAGAGGATCTTCCCTCTGTCATTCTCCACCACCTTTGGAGGCGTTTCCCATTTTGACCTTGGGGTTTCCAGTCCATACTCCGCACAGATGTTTCGGTAGACTATGCCAGCCACCTGGTTATGGCGTTCCATATAGGCTTTCCCTGCCAGCACCTTACACCCTGCAGTTATGTGTTAGATCGTCTCAGGTGCCTCTTTGCACAACCTACACCTTGGGTCTTGGCTGGTGTGGTATATCTAGGCCTCGATGGCTCTGGTGCTCAGGGCCTGCTCCTGAGCAGCCAGGATGAGTGCCTCTGTGCTGTCCTTCAGGCCAGCCCTCTCTAGAACTCTGATCGGACTTCTTGAGATTGGCCACGGCAGTTATTGTCCGGTGGTACATCCCGTGTAGGGGCTTGTCCTCCCATGATGGTCCCTCTTCCAGCACCTCATCTTCTGTTCCCCATTGTCTGAGACATTCTCTGAGTACATCATCCGTTGGTGCCTTCTCCTTGATGTATTTGTGGAGCTTGGATGTTTCATCCTGGACAGTGGCTCTCACACTCACTAGTCCCCGGCCTCCTTCCTTTCGGCTTGTGTACAGTCTCAGGGTGCTGGATTTGGGATGGAACCCTCCATGCATGGTAATGAGCTTTCGGGTCTTAACATCCGTGGTCTGAATCTCTTCCTTTGGCCACCTTATTTTTCCTCCAGGATATCTGATCACTGGCAGGGCATAGCTGTTTATTGCCATGGTCTTATTCTTGCCATTGAGCTGGCTTCTTAGGACTTGCCTCACTCGCTGGAGGTATTTGGCCGTAGCCGCTTTCCTTGTTGCCAGTTCGAGGTTGCCATTGGCTTGTGGTATACCGAGGTACTTGTAGCTGTCCTCAATGTCTGCTATTGTTCCTTCAGGGAGTGAGGACCCCTTCAGTACGGACTACGCTTCCTCTCTTAGTCACCATCCGACTACATTTCTCCAGCCCGAATGACATCCCGATGTCGCTGCTGTAGATCCTTATTGTGTGGATCAGGGAGTCTATGTCCCTTTCGCTCTTAGCAAACAGCTACATGTCATCCATGTAGAGGAGGTGACTGATCGTAGCTCCATTTCTGAGGCGGTATCCATGGCCTGTCTTGGTGATTACTTGGCTTAGGGGGTTCAGTCCTATGCAGAACAGCAATGGGGAGAGTGCAATCACCTTGGTATATGCCACATTTGATGGACACTTGGGTAAGTGGCTTGCCATTGGCTTCAAGTGTGGTTTTCCACATCCTCATCAAGTTCGCAACGAAGGCTCTTAGGGTCCTGTTCACCTTATACACAATCAAGCATTCACTGATCCATGTATGTGGCATCGAGTCATAGGCTTTCTCCTTTCTTCTTTCTACATACATTCTTGCTGCTGGAGGCTGTAAATTTCCCCATTGTGGGAC